>NW_026291447.1:0-22021 GCF_025698545.1 Gossypium raimondii
AATAGTTAATAAATAAAAAGGCAACATTTGATTTTGGTGAGAGATAGTTATAAGATAGTTATCAACAAGCTTTTGCAGTTCAAGCTTTCAAGGAAATCAACGAGAAAATCAACATTTTTTTGAAAATAATAATGAAAGAAAAGCACAAAAAGTAAGAAGACATTATTACTAACATAAAAGTAAGCAAAACCAATTAAAAGAAAAACCCATAAAAGTAAGTGAAAGCACAAATGTCAAGTACTAAGGAGAAATGGACAGCAACATGGTGTAAAATTAGAAGACAACAAACCTGGGTCTGGGTGTTGGTGTGGTGGAAGAGAAATGGATAGCAAAAAGGTGTGAAAATGGTGGGTTTTCTCGATTCAACTGAGATTGAGAATATTAGGGATTTAGGGGTGTTAGTGAAATTGTGAAAGTCAATTTGATCACCTTTGTGGTAGTGTCTTTGAGTCTTTGAAAAAAAGTTTGGTTCTTAGGGAGAGAAAATAAATTGGGCCAAATTTAATTTGACCTAGTTGAGGCCCATAGTAATAAGGGTCCAAATTTTTTTTTAAAGCTTACCGCAATATTTGGTTAACAATTTTTTGTTAACGCCATTCGAATCGAATTAACGTTACAAAAATCAAAAAATTACCGACTCGACAAAAATTCGGTTAACCGACACTTAATTGATTCGGTTAACCGAATTTTTCGATTTTAACCAATTATGCACACCCCTACCCTTACCCGATAAATGAATTGAATCCATAACAGTAAGCAAGTCGTTTTCCTCTTTTCTGCATGTAGATTTGTTAACATAACTTACCTCCATGGCATAAGTGATGGAAAATCTAAAAGAAACCTTTTTCAACTAAAAGAAAAGTTAAATGAAACCAATGCAACATTACTACTTGAACTCTCTAACTGGGATTTTCTAGCCGAGAAAGAGAAGAAAACAGGCGGCGTGTGTTTCATCCAGGTTAAGGATAAATAACCATCGACTATCACCAAAACAAAGTTCAAAGCGGACCCTCCGACATTGTGTCAATTTTGGCTTCTAGTTGTAAATAATATTTTAGGATGAAATTAAATTATAATTTTATGATAATAATATTATAATTTTAATAGTTTATATATTTATAATTTTAAAAATTAAATTAAATTTTTAATATTTTTAAATGTTAATTTTATCTTTATTAATTTAAAGATTTTACATTTTAGGACGCTGCCCCTGCCAGCCTGCCTGATCTTATTGTATTTATTTAGTTATCATCATAATTATTAAGAACCCAGACTTCGTTTATCAGATTCTAATCAAGCAACTGATAGGTTTGATTACAGGGGAGAGCTATAAATTAGATTCCGGAGAAGAAAACTCGGCGGCGAGACAATTTCTCAACTCTTTTACATTGAATCTAAGGTAATTTTCTGAATTCATCAGTAAATCAATAATAGCGTAGCTTTTGGTGTGAACTTCGTTGTTGTTTTCTGAATCTTCAACAGATATCAATGGAAAAACAGGCCTACGAAGAGATTCATGACTGCCTGATCAAGCCGGTTAGCTTAATTTATCAGTTTTTAGAAACAAGTATCCAAGGTAGTTTCCGGAGGCTGAATTGAATTGTTGTATGTTAAACTGCAGAGAATCAATCCTCAAAGAAGAAAAGACAAAGTTTATATTGGCTGTGGAGCTGGGTTCGGTGGTGACCGGCCAATGGCAGCTAAAAAATTGCTTAACAGAGTCAAAGAGCTGAATTATATTGTTCTTGAATGTTTAGCAGAACGTACTCTTGCTGAACGATACCAGGCTATGGCGTCCGGCGGTGATGGCTATGATTCTAATAGTATGTTTATGTTGCTTTCAATTGTTTTGAATTCAAGCTTATTTATGTTTTATTTTGGGTTTCTCTAAAATGTTCAATTTCCAGTTTCAGAATGGATGTCTCTGCTACTACCTTTGGCTGTGGATAGGGAACTTGTATAATTACCAACATGGGTGCAAGTATGACTATTTGAAAACATCATTTCAAATTTTGAGTTGTCTGCCAAATTCACCAAATGCTTTGTGCTGATGTTCAAAGTTGTGTTTGATCTTTTCTTTTCATACTGAGCATATTGATTCTTTCCTGGATAGTGGATCCGGTCAGTGCTCGAGAAAAGGTTTTAGAAGTTGCCAGCAGCCTTGGGATTCGTTTGTCTGTTGCTGTGGCTCATGAGGTCTTTGTTAATGAATCGGTATGCTCATCAAGTTAGCCCTTTTAAATTTAAGTTAATCATGTATGAGAATTTTGCTGGTGAGTTCAGATAACTGACAATTGTATGATCTTCATTTTAGAAACTATAGTCCGTATATTGTTGTGTGCAATTCAGAATTTTGATTCATTGTGTTTAGCAATATTCTTGGACTCCAAATGAGAAATATTTTTAAATATTCAGGTTCAGGATCCTTGCCTGAGAAGCTGGTTAACATGGAAGGTGTAAGAATCTGGTACTCCTTTGCATGTACCGTTCATTGGCCTTTTGTATCTTCTTTTTGGTTTCACATAAAAGGATTAATGATCTGGTTTTCATCTGCATGTACGTTTTTTCATCTTTAGTTATGAAATTTCATGAGAAATGCAAACTCTTGAGCTCTATCTTGTTTAATTCTTTGAAGGGTGTTAGCACATATCTGGGAGCAGCCCCAATAGTTGCATGTCTAGAGAGATACCGACCAAATGTTTTAATTACTTCAAGGGTTGCTGATGCCGCACTATTCTTAGCACCAATGGTATGAAAATCTAACCTTTCTTTTCATTACTCGGCTTTAGGTTTTCCCTTTTCTGAGTCTTAGTATAATTCTCTAGGTTAGTTTTACTTATCGCCATTATGGTTCTATTCATTAGTTATCATAATTATATTTGACAGTGTGCTGATGTTTAGGCTATGCTATGGCTAGCATTAATGTATTTAATCAAAATTATATAATTGGTATTTGATAAGGTTTACGAACTGGGCTGGAATTGGGATGACTTGGAGCTATTAGCACAGGGATCTCTGGCTGGACACCTTCTAGAGTGTGGTTGTCAACTCACAGGGGGATACTTCATGCATCCAGGTTAGTTACACTTTGTCTGTCTTTATGATAACATGGGAAATAGGTCGATTGAAATAGAGAATTTTGATTGACTCAGTTTCATTGTGCTGCATTTTCTCCAATTTAGCGGACAAGAACCAAACTTGTCTTTCCCAAGTCTCCTGGATCTATCACTGCCGTATGCTGAAATTTCATCAAGTGGGGAAATATGTGTCATGAAAGCAGAAGGTAGTGGTGGGATTTTAAATTTCGGTACTTGTGCTGAACAACTACTTTATGAGGTTGGAGATCCAAGTGCTTACATTACACCTGATGTTGTAAGTTGAATTTATTCTTCAGGAATTTGCACCTATAACTACACTGATGGGGAAAACTAAACAAAAATGGGCTTCTTGTAACTGCAGGTAGTTGATTTTCAGGGTGTTACATTTCAGCCATTATCTAGATCTAAAGTTCTCTGTATTGGTGCAAAGCCATCTGCTCATCCTGTTCCTGATAAACTTTTGCAGTTGATTCCGAAGGTAACCTTCTATCCTGAAGGTAATATTTAGCTTTAAGGACTGTTCTTTTTTCTTAGCTTCAGTCCTGCAGCAGATGGCTTGTAGGTATTTCAACAAAGCGTCTATTTCCATATTTCTGTATTTGAATAAAGCATGTATTCTCTCTTCACTCTATGATTGAGGGAACCCCGTTGTTACCTCGTTGCAGCCCCTGTCCCCCGCCTCCCCTCCCTCTAGTTATCTCAATTATTTTCTAGTCACAGATATTACTTCATTGGGTCTAATGTCTTCTAAGGTTGTTTCTATGCATTCTAATTTATCTTGTTTCCAGCACCGTGGATGGAAAGGATGGGGTGAGATATCATATGGAGGATATGAATGTGTCAAACGTGCAAAAGCTGCTGAACTTCTTGTAAGTCTGCTGTAAAAGAGAATGTTTGATGGTTTATTACTCTCTGATTCTGAATGACATTCTTTGATATTGATCATCATCTTTAAAAGCATTTGAAATACTTTGCTCATTGTTTCCTTTGGACTCTTGGTATTCCTTTTCTTTCTTCATATATTAGGTTAGGTCATGGATGGAAGAGGCATTTCCTGGTGTCAGTTCCTGTATTCTTTCTTATATAATTGGACTGGATAGCTTGAAAGCTACCTGCATTGATCACCATCTATCGACATGGAGAGCCAGTGAAGACATTCGCTCACGCATGGATGGACTGTTCCAGGAGAAGAAACACGCACAGCAACTTGCTAAAGAGTTTACTGCATTATATACAAATGGACCGGCGGCGGTGGTGGTATCAGGTATATTTCCTCCTAATTTTATATCTATGATATGTACCATATATATGTACGAAAACTAAATGCCAATAGTGAATGTGTAAAGTTCTCTGGTTCTGGATAATGCCAATGGTTCATATGCTGTATTCATGTATCGCATGGATGGCGAGTTTCTTCTTTGGCTCCATGATCTTTGTGCCTAACCTATGATGTTTATGTTTATCATCTCATGCAGCACTGGTGTCAAGAAGGAAATTGTTCTGGAAAAACAGTTGGTACTCTCCATTCCCTCTTCTTCCGTTAAATAAATTCTTGGTCCATGAAATCCTTATTGTTGAACTTGAAACTGTAATCAGGCCAACATGTCGTTGTTCGAACTATTGAATTCATTAGTTTATGGATGTGCTTATGCAAAGTAATCTGTTTCCTTTCTACTTAGATCGGTCGAGAACATGTTTTCTGGCGGATAGGGTCAAAGCAAACAGAAGTCAGTGAACATGTCTTTGCAGATGTTACAAAGGCCTGCATTTCAGCTGAACTGGCATTGCCACCATTTCAACAAGAAGATATGCAGAACTCTTGCCTAGAATATGGCTTGTCATCGGAAATCAGCCTCTCAGCAGCTCAGTCTGGTCAAAAGATTCCACTCTATAATATAGCCCACAGTAGGGCTGGAGATAAAGGAAACGACTTGAACTTCTCCGTCATCCCACACTGTCCGCAGAACTTTGAGATGCTGAAGCTTATCATAACACCCCAGTGGGTTAAGAGTGTGGTCTCAGTCCTTCTGGATGCATCTCCAAAGGCCATTGATGAGACAAAACAATTGGTGAATGAAGATAATGTAAAGGTGGAAATATATGAAGTCCATGGAATTCAGTCTTTAAACGTGGTGGTTCGTAACATTCTCGATGGTGGTGTCAATTGCTCTCGAAGGATCGATCGCCATGGAAAGTGCATCTCGGATCTTATCTTGTGTCAACATGTGTTACCTAAGTTTTAATTACAATTCAACTTTAAAATTTTTTAATAATCGAAAATTTGTCTGATATAATATAATATTACACTACATGTTCATATGTCAGCTTATGGGGATTGGGTATTATTTCCTTCTTATATTATATGCGAATGAAGCTTATTTGAGAGTACGAATATAGGTATTAAAACAAAATGACGAAAGTTGAAACACTGAAAGATAATGCACTTCAGTGGATTCAAACCCACGTCTTATTGTATTAGTAACAATATTTATTCTAATCGAGTTAAGACTTAGTTGATTTTAGAATATCAATTTTAATGTTTTAAGATAATCGAATTTAGAATAAATTTTTTTCTTTCCTTTAAATTTCGAAGGTTCAGAATAATAATATTTTGGTTTAAGTATCCTCCCATCAACATTTCTCTCTCGATCTGCATGATAATTGATCGGTGCACTCTAGAGGAGGCAAGAGGTCCTTAGTCGGGTTCTTGTTGCTAGCAAAGGTGATGAGACTTGGCTATTGGCGGGATAGGCACTTGGTGCAATTTTATTGTAACATAGTTGAAGGCATATAGTAATTACTGTAACATAGTTGCGTTTTTGGGTTATTGTAGCAGGGTTTTCTTTTGTAAAGTATGAAGGATTTGTCGGAGTGTGCATTTGGTTAATGATGAGGTTTTGAAAGAGGCGCCTTTGGTGTTTGGGTGGTTAAGGAATGCTAGAATTCTTGAAGAGTCACGTGTTTGTTACACTGGTGGGGTGCATCATTTTTTTGCTTTAACGACAATCTTGAATTTGTTATGTTGGACGCATATGAGATGATAGACTTATAGGAAATGTTTCAAAAACAAAAATTATAAATACGGAGAGGGTTTTGGTGAAATAACTTATTTTGTTTTGAAACATTTTCTTGTGCTTTACTTTTGAAATTTTATGGAGTTCTTTCAATTTGGTGAAGGGTTTTGTCTGATTGTGTAGGCTTATTTGGATAAGTATCTAGCTATATTTTTTTTGGCTTTCTTTGTCAACTAGGAAGTATAGGTGTTTTTTTGGGTTAATGGTACATATTTTGTGTGCTTTCCGCAGTTTTTGGTCTAAGGATCAAATGTTCGTTATAAGTTTTGAAATTGTGGGTAAGATTGTTAGAAGACATAGGAGTGGGAGTAGATATACTAGGAGAAGGGTTGGTAAAAAGGAAGATTTGGGAGAGACATTAAAAGAGAAAGAGAAGATTTGAGGAGGGCTAAAGGGCTAAACACAGAGACATTGATATCTCCATTGAGGTAGATACTTTTCCATGTCACATTGAGTCTGATTTTATGAGGTTAATTCTAACTACAAGAGTGTTAGAATTGAAAAACCTAAGTTTGAATTTATTATTCCCAGTGACCTAGGTGTTTAAGCGATGTTGAAGAGCTTGGTCACGAAGGGAATATTTTTGCCATTGCACTTATTTGAGGTGGGGTTCCTTAACCCTTGCACTTGTTTTTCGAGAATGTGTTAAGGGGCGTCACCTTGTTCTAGGCCATATTTAAAAAAAAGGATATACTTTTCTCTATCGTGTATAGTCACATAATGGGGATATGACATATTTTAAAGCACATGCTCAACATTAGCCCATTCTAAAAAATAGTCTCTAGTAATCTTCATTTTGATAAACAAAAGTTAATTTTGTAAGACAAAATAGTGAAGATTTTGAGTTTTCAATGGAATGGGTATTGCCCACCACTAAGTAATGCCGGAGGATTTCGCTTTTGGAAAGTAATACTATAAAGGCTCAATATAAAAGTATCGACAATGTTGTTCATTGTCTATTAAAGAGACAATGACTATGAAAAATGGGTTCTTGTATTGTTTGGAGGGTAGGAGACCAAATGATGTAAGCATAGATGATGTAGAATAGGGTGATGTAAAGGAAGGAACTTGGCTTGCAAATAATCAAGCTTGGCCTTACAACACAGATTGATAATATAGGAAAATTTTTACTTGGAGTATTTGATGAATCGAAGGACTTTTTTAGCGCTTTTTGTAAGTACCCAAAACTTTCTTGGAAATATAAAGTGCCAAAATATAGAATTATCAGTGGTAAGGCCTCATAAGAAACCTCTATTGTTATGGATAAAGTTGATGATAGTATTGACATTTCCTCTAGTCATGCATGTGTTAGAGAGGTTGCTGCTACCAATTAAGGTGAGGAAATTTACTCCATGAAGGAAAATTCCAAGACTTTGGTGATAAACATGTCCTTTTCAAATGATGAAATTCCTACCTCACTTGGTATATATTATCCATCTATGAAAGAATTTATGAATTGTAATATTTTGGCTATCCCTAGTAGCTTTAACTAAAGCCCTAGTAATAGTTCTAGTTTGTGTAATTTTCTTCAAAACTTTTTATGTTATGAAAAATTGAATTTAATTCATCTTTACAAATTTGCAAGTACTTTAAAAAGTATGGATTTCAGTGGTATTGCTATGAGTAGGATGTTTGGAATAGATAAAATGTGAGGTTCTTCTTTAAGGGATTAGTAGTCTTGTAAGAGACAGAAAATCATTGTTGGCCAAGAGAAAGAACGACAAGAGAAAGAGAGGAAAACTAAAGGAAAGAAGGAGGTTATTGCTTTTAAGAGTAATGAACCAGCCTCTAGTACTACACCTTTAAAAATTCCTGCCAGTATGACAGGGTTTTTTCATACACTTGTTGCTAGTATTACTGTTGCAGTAGGTTTATCTAGTACTTAGCCACCTCTTGTTCAGTTATCTTTTGCTTCTACTATAGTTTCTTATGTTATGTCGCCTTTGTCAAGCCAAAGCATGATTATGTTACCCTCAAGAAAGCTTACTCAATTAGGACCACACATTCTTAGTTTATAGAAAAGTTAGTGATTAAAAATCGGGCTTAATTTAAATGGCATGATTATATCCCCAAGATTGAATTTTATTGTGTGCAAAGAAAGTTGTCGAATTACTTAGAATACCATTGGTAAGTGTTGGTTGAAGTTGCCAAAATAAGTACTCCTTCAAGGTTGTTGGGACCATTGATGGCTTAAATTCAAGAGCATTCCCCGACTGCATGTTTTTTAGATAAGTCTATGGGAGTTATGTTAGAAACATTATATGATCTAGAGAAATTGATGCCCACCTATCACAAGTATAAAAGGATGTTCCCACTTAAAAATTGCGGAGTAATTAGAGTTTACTAAAAGTTAGTTGAAACAACAAAGAAAAAGGTTGAATCGCCAACACTCACACCAAAATCTACAAACTGAATGAGAAGTTGGTCAAACACAAGTTGAAGGATATGAAGCAAAAGAAGACCACAATGCGGGTTAAGGACTTTGAAATCAAGTTGATGAATTAAGAGAAAACTCACTTAGAGAATGAAGCTCGAGAAGAAGTATTGGTTGGCATTTGTTTGCCTTGAATATGAGGAGAAATTTATGAAAACTATTATTGATGCTCATGTTGGTGTGTCCAATGTGTGAATTCATCCTCCATGGTATTATCCTTGCTATTTAGGTTGCTTATGAACCTTTAAATCTAGTTAACATGGATATGGGATGTTGTGCTAAAGTGTAGGTTGGCTTTGACATTTGGAATCCTTCTAGCACGGTTAGGAGTCCTTTAAAGAAGATTGGGAAAGTAAAGTTTTCTTTCCTCCTTCTACTTGTGGATAAAAGTGAGAATGTTGTTTTGGCGAGAAGGTGAATGTGAAGGAGATGAAGATGAAGAGGTCATTGCCCCTACCAATCGAGTTGCAACATTGTTAAACCTATTAATAGTAAAACTTTTAAAGATTGTGGATATCGAAGATGCACGAGCTACAAGTGTAGTGAGGCGCCCACTTCATGTACTCCCACGACTCGTCTCAAGTCGCTCGATTGGTTAGCCACGGTAATCGTTGCTAGCAATTCTCTTAATAATTTCATAAGCCTCGTTATAAGACTTAGAAAGGAGAGCACCATTGGCGAAGCATCTACTACCATCATCGTGTGAACATTGAGACCGTTATAGAAAGTCTCTAATTGGATGCAATCTGAGTTCCATGATGAGGACATTTTTAGCGTTTTTGAATATTTCCCACACCTCATACAAGGACTCGTCATCCATCTTTGGAAGGTTGTGATCTCGTTCCGCAATTTAGCATTCTTGCTAGGTGGGACATATTTCATAAAGAAATGTTCTGGTAACTCTTGCCATGTGGTAATCGCATATGGTGACAATGAGTTCAACTAGGCTCGAGCTATATCCCTTAGTGAGTATGGGAACAACTTTAATCTTAGTGCATCTTCAAGTACTTCGGCTAACTTGAAGGAATCACTCACCTCCATGAACAATCTGGGGTGAATGTGAGGATCTTCAGTAGGCATTCCACTGAATTGGCTCACTGTTTGAAGCACTTGGAACATGACTGGCTTTAGCTCGAATTGTTGTACCTCGATTTTGGGTCTCCTAATACCTGGATTAAGCTCATGAAACAATGGCACGGCATACTGTCTTAGAGATCTATCTCTATTATCAACAATAAAGATAAGATTTTGAGCATGATTCACTCCATTTCCTTGATTCTGGTTTTCGAAATTCATCTCTTCTGTCCTTCTTTGATCTGCTTGTCTTCTCCTTTGTCTGAAAGTCCATTCAATTCCAAGATCTACGGGGAGTAAGTTGATAATTTGATCAATACTCATAAACACCTAAAACAATCACAGAAAAATATTTAAATTAAAATTAAACAGAAAATAAACCAAAATGCAAAATTAACAATTTCATAAATAATGTCTTTTAAAACAATCCCCGGGAACGGCGCTAAAAACTTGGAATGAAGGAAATGTGCAAGTGTACACAACGTTAACAAGTAATAAAATGACAAGTAATGTCGAGTTACCGTACTCACAGGGCGTAAGAAAAAGGTTATGAAATGTAAAAATTAAACAAATTGGTGAGGAAAAATATGTTGATTTGAAAGAGGTGAAAAATTAAATAAAATTAATATAACTAAGTGATTAACTAGGAGAATAAAATTAAAAGTTCCAATGCACGATTTCCAAAAATGAGTTTAACCAATATGATATAATTGTGTTAGATCAATTTTATTCTTTAACTTAGAATCATTAAAACTATGTTCGTGTTGTTACGAATAATTTCACAACAACTTAGTAATTTGCTAACTAATGCACATACTTACTAAAATCCATTAATCTCTTGAACATATCTCTATGTCAATTCAAACAATTAATCAAATTTTATAAACAAGTATAAGATTAATGTTTAGTTTAGAATGCTTCTCAAAAGTGCTTTTAGGAAAAACACTTTTGGTGAGAAGCTAAAATTTTCAGCTTATAAAAAAAGTACTTTTGGGCCAATTTTTAGCTTGAGAAAAATATTTTTTCTCTAAAAAGGTAGCTCGTTTAGTAATGCTTTTGTTTCAAAAGTGCTTTTTATCCCAAAAGTGCTTACTAAACACACCCTAAGTGAGGTAATAATATATCTTTATATTGAAACAGTTTAATCACAATAATCTTACAAGTTATGCAAGGCTAATGTATTGTTTAATACCGTCGCGAATTTAACCCTCAATTACCTTAGAAGATTAAACATGCACCAATTAAGTATTGTGTCCATTAATTACAATTTCAATCCGTTTAATAATTAATTCAATTGTTATCTTACAATTTAAATGCAATCATAACATAAGCATGATTTTATTTAATTGAACAATTTATCGTGACCTAACAACAACACAAACACATTTTAAATAATTTAAGTGGACAAAATGAAATTAATCTAACACGAAAGGAATTGAAGTCATTTTAATTAATTGAAAACAACAACACAAATATTCATGTTCATGATCACAACATAAATGAGAAAAATAAAGAGAAGGGAACTAGAAAACAAATCTGTGTTTCTCAAGCCAAACTAGTATGCTTCTCTCTTCTGTGCTCGTTCTGTTGATCCAAGGCCTTCACGAACACTTGAATGCTAATATTCCAAGGGGCATGCTAGCTCTTTTTCAAGAGGAGAAATCGGCAAGGGAAGGAAGACAAAGAAAATGGGAAAACAAGAATAGGAATGGAAGAGAGAAAATGGAGAATAATGTGTGAAGTGAGGGATGCAAAATGAGGAAGTGAATGGGGATTTTTATAGTGAGAGATGACAACTAAAATTAGCTAAAAATAGCAGCCAATCCCTCTTCCCATGGTTGACCATGCTAGGTGGAAGGAATGGTTGACTCAACCTTGTTATTTTTAGCTTGTGGCTAAAAAAAAGGAAGGCATGAAAAGAGGAAGGGTTTGAATGGCATTTAGGAGGAGTTCAAGGGCTATTTTGAAAGTTTAAAAATTAGCTATAATAAGCTAATTGGGTTAGCTATATGGGACGGTTTGGGCTGCTCTTTTGGGCTTGTCCTTCCTCCCTCTTTACTTGCTCAATTTAGGCCATTTCCTCTATTTGAGCTGCCCATTTTTTCCAATAAAAATCAAATTGAGTAATTGATTTGAGGAAGCCCAAAATGTAAATTGATTTGAGAAAGCCCAAAATCAAATCAGATCAATTTCCTCAACTATCTTTCTCTTATACATGTATCCTAGAAGACGACAAACGAATCCAGAGCCATTACGATACTCAAATAAGGTTGAGATGACCTGAAATCAATGGTCCAAGGCTGTACCATCAAGTATTGCCCATAAATGACCCATGGCCCTTGAGACAACACCTTATCTTAATCCTCTTTGTTTTGAAATTTCGCCAAAAAATAGCCATTTTCAATCTCCATCAATTGGAGCGGCATAGAGGGCCTCCATAGGTTATATGTTCTACTTTGAAGGGCAACGATCCAATGTTTAGTCTCAACAATGTTAGAACCATCATAGTATCCATGTCTTTGATCAAGAGTTGATACACCCTATCGAAGAACTTAATCGAGGAGATCCCATTAACAACCGACCTTGTGACATCCCTTTGAAAAGTTTGAAATCATCATCATCATCATCCTCAAGCCGTTGAGTTAACCGACTTCCTAGATCCGCAATGCCTTTCCCGTTAACTTATCTTTCCACAATAGTTTTGATTTTGTCGACGTGTTGGTGGCTATATCCATGGCCATTACTACCATATCCTGGAACCACACTTTCTTAGTGCCTCGATCTTCATTAGAACATGGCTCAACTCCATCACCATCAAAAGAAAAATTCACCATAAAAAAACTTAGAATTTAACCATGTTAGTTTTAAATCAATGTTATAAATATTTGATTTTTAAACAAATTAAGATAAACCATAAATTTAAAATATATAGAAATAATTCAAAAATAAGATAAACTGGAAATTCTAATAAATAAATATAAAAATATATATGATAAATGTAACTATTTTCGTTATGAATTTTGGGTTTTTAATCAAATTTTAATAAATCGGTGATAAAATAAGTTTATGAGATTTAAAGTAATAATTTTTAAATAAAACTTTGATTTTATTTACGTGATAAAATCTTATTTATAACACTTCTTTAAAGTGATAAAAGTTGAAATAAATTTGAATAAAGTGGTAAATAAATAATATTATTAAATTCTTCTGTGTAATATACAACATTTTAAGCTTCACAGTACCAGCTCTTACTTTGGTTCTGCTTCGTGGAACTGTTTGGAGAAATTGGACTACTTGAGAGGCTGGGTGTTGAGGAAAAGGTATAATTCTATGTAAAATCCCTGAATATATTATACTTTTATTATATATTCATTTTAATTCTTTTCTTTTGTATATTTCATCTTTATTATAATTATTGATTGGTGTTGTAAGCTATAAATAAGAGGAACCCACGTTCTCTTGTATCGTAACTAATACCCATGGTAATTTCTTCAATTTTCTTAATATGCATGTTTTCAAAAATATAGAATTAACACACTATTTAAACATTGCTTAATTTGTTAATAAATCAATCCATTTATAATTTTTAAAACATATTTTTTATAAACATAAAAATTGTTCAGGTCAATAATTTTAATAAAAAGTGGTTGAAATAGAACGTATTTTTGTTTAAATTAAAACTCATCATACCAGGAAAGTTGCTTTGCGATACACATTTTAAATTTACAATATTTTAGTAAAGCTTTTACTAAAAACATGCATGATTGCTTGAAAAACATTTATTGCTTAATAGTTATAATCATGTATGGTTTATATAATAAAATATAAATCTATAGAAAATACTATTATCTTTTATATTACACATTTAAGTATACAATTTACTAAATTATTAATAAAATTATAAATAAAATACGATTTAATATAATATTAATTAATAGATGTACGGGTAAGAAAAACTAATACATATGTATATTATATTACAATGCATAAATTAAATGAAAACTGTTATTTATGGAAATAAATGTTATAAATTTGTATTAAAACTATACAAAATGCTTATAAAGCTGTTGATAATTTTATGAGAACGTTACACGGGATTAAATAATTTTAAATATTATTGATTTTATCCTTGAGATTTAAGTTCGGTTCCTCTCCTACTCTCATTTGTATTTTCATTTTAACTTGTTTTATGCTTTGCTTTTATTTTTAGCTACTGTTTGTAACACATTAACTCGGTCAAATAATAGTAATTTTGTATTTGAATCTTAAGTTCATTTTCTTTTCTAAGCACATTTGTATTTTTTTATTTCATATTGTTTTAAACTTTTTACTAAAAATAATTATATTTGGAAATTATTATTTGATTTTATAAAAATAAATTTGAAAACAATATATTTATTAATTAAAATTGAAAAATTGAAAAAAATCAACATATTTCCACCAAAATCGAAAAAATGGTACATATCACTGTAATGGAATAGAGCTGTAATGGAATAGAGGCATAATAGTAATTCAATTGTTTGGTTGAATGTAATGGAATAGAGGCGTAATAGTATTCTTGTGTTTGGTTGAATGGAATGATGTTGTAATAGCATAAGAAAAAAATTAAAATGACTAGAATACCCTTAGCAGAATTTTTTTTAGGTAGATGATTATTGTTATTGTTATTAAATTTTAATAAGATTATTAATAGAAATAATAAATAATTTAATCATATTTTAACATAATTATTATTAAATATAATTTAATAAAAATATATAATTTAATAAAATTCTTAATATTAAATATTCTTATATGAATTTAATAAAATCATAATATATAATACTATAAAATATAATTTAAAATAATTATTATTAAATATAATTTAATAAAATATATAATTTAATAAAATTCTTAATATTAAATATTCTTAAATGAATTTACTAAAATCATAATATATTTAAAATAATTATTATTAAAAATATAATTTAGTAAAATATATAATTTAATAAAATTTTTAATATTAAATATTCTTAGAATTTACTAAAATCATAATATATAATACTATAAAATATAATTTAAATTAATTATTTTAAATATAATTTAATAAAATATATAATTTAATAAAATTCTTAATATTAAATATTCTTATATGAATTTACTAAAATCATAATATATAATACTATAAAATATAATTTAAAATAATAAAATTTGAATCGATTAAATGATATTTGAATTGATTTGATAATATGAAATAATACTACTAATGCATATATGTGATATGTGATTATCGTAGCATGTAAAAGACCATGCTAATCGGTTTATAAAAGCTTGGAGGGTCGATATGGAAACTTAGCGAATCAAGAGATTCAATAAAGAAATGTGATATTGGTATAATCAAATGGTATCACATACATCCTTAATGGTAGAAAATTTGTCATGTCATGTTTTTATTGAATTGCTAAATGAGATAGTGAATGAAATTAGCATATGAATCATGAATACATTGTTTGAATTGGTTAAAATTGAATTATGCATCGGTTATATTCTTATTATGTTAATATTTTAATTTATATGGTTTGAGCCTTGAAAGTACCACTGAACTTTTTCACTTAGCATGCGGTTTGTTTATTTTTTGCACAAGCATTGTGATGTCAAGCTCTCAATGTCACGTTGAGGACAAGTCAATGAGTTACATCTCGACCTAGAACCCCCAAAATCATGTCATCAACTCGATAGTTTAAAATTTTTACAATTTGATCTTTATTCAATCTTAAATTATCTATTGAGCTTCCGTAAACTTGTACAAGTCTCGCATACGATTGTATAACATGACAAAAATGATATTTTGAACTTTATAATATGTACTAATTGTTAAATTGAATTGAAATTGTTCATAATTGTTCCGACAATGAGTATGATATCCCGTAACTCGAATTCGACAATCGAGTCGGGTATAGAATGTTACAAATCTATAATGTGGGCAGTTTATTATGCACATTCATTGCCGGAACATTTCCACCATTACCTAGATTAGGTACATTATCTGAAAAAGTTGGCCTCAGATCTGTTGTTTGAGAAACTGAGGAAGATTCCATAGTCGCATCACCCTGTGTTAATTCAACTGCTTTCACGTCCTAAACATGATCCAAGGGAAAACTTTTAAAATTCTATGACTTGTGCACATACACCCGAGCTTAGAAAAATCCAAAACCCTGATAATATAAAAGAGATACAAAAATAATACCCAAGAATGGAGCAGTTAAGAAGACCATTAATTTTGGCTTCTTAAGAATAGCCATCTCCACAATGATCCTAGGTCACCTGAGCAAACCAGGAAACTGCTCCAGGCATTCTTGAAACCAATTTCCATATGTAATACCCAATTTTAGCCCGGGCTCACATATGGAAACATAATTTTTGAGGATATGCAATCTTAGATATGATATGCAATCTTAGATATGATATATGCAATCTTAGATATGATATGTAATATTAGAAGATATGATTTTGTAATCTTAGAGATTTAATTTGTAGATACCCTTTAATCTCAGCCGTTGATCTGTACTGTTGGATTTGGGGAGGCTCAACTATAAATAGAGGCCTCTCCCTTCATTGTAGGGAGGAGAAAAAAAGAGAAAAGAGGAGGAGAAATAAAAAAGAACGATTGGCAGTTTTTTAAAGGTGGTTTACTATTTTTTTTCTTTCGATTATTTTTTTTACTTATTTACGATTTTAAAAAAAGGAGAAGGTGATACCACTGCGAATTTTATTTATTTATTTTATTTAGCCCTTCCGCCTTTTAATGTTTTTGTAATTAAGTTTTCTTTATTTTTTTAATTTACCCTTTTATTTATTTTAAATTCCAATTTAATCCTTTTGAAGCGACACGTTTTAGAGGAGAAGGAAAATTTCCTTCTAGCCCCTCTATGTAACTCAGGCGTTCAAATTAGTCCTTTACTTTTATTTATTTGCGATTTACCCGGATATTTTAATTGCAATTCAATTTAGTTTTTTATGTTCTTTTATTTATTTTATTAATTAATAGTGTAATTATTATTTTTATTCTAATTTTTATCTATATATATTCCTTTTATATGTACACATATATATTTTAAAAAAAACGAATATTTTCCTATTTTTTAATGAATATTTTCATATATATATGTATATATTTACGTTTTAAGTGATTAAATACTCACCTTTTTTCCTTTTTTAAAATATACTTATTTTTATTATTTTATATGTATGTATAATTATTTTTTCTTTATTTTCATAAGTATATTATGTGTTGTATTTATATATAAATCCCATAACCTAAAATTTTATTTGTAAATTATATGTATATTTTAATCTTCATAATTTCCATGTGTACATCTTTTGATCCTTATTTATTTGTTTGCTATCCCATCCATTGTATAATTGTGTTTACACTTAATATTTTGCATGTCATGGATTACCTTTTTTATTTCATTTATTCATTTGCTTATATTATTTTTATGTCGATGATGTATTTATTATTGTTATTATTGTTATTATAGCATTTGCATGTATAAAATCACATTACATAATTTTTTTACTCAATTTTAAAGATATAAATTTTTTTAAAAAAATTGAGATAATGTTCGTATTTAAGATTTTCAAGGGAATTGAGCCCTAACGTATTGGGTTCCGATTTTCTTCGTTAAATCCGATAATCAAGCATTTCTCTTCAATCAAAAAAAAAAAACTCATTATTGGGGATTCAACACGTTGTGTCCTAACGTATTGGATGTGACGCATTGATTTCTCGAAATGAAATTTTTTTTTAAATAATAAAGGAAATATTTCGAGTTTGGGATTTTAAAGGAATTGTGCCCTAACGTATTGGGTGTGATTTCTTAAATCTTGGATAAGTGGATGTTCTTTTAAAGAAAAGGAAATATTCCGAGTTTGGGATTCTAGAGGAATCGTGCCCTAACGTATTGGGTGTGATTTCTTAAATCTTGGATAAGTGGATGTTCTTTTAAAGTTTTATTGTACAAGTATTTTGGCCCGATTCATTTTGGGGAAAATTAGAATCGTGCCCTAACACATTGGGTGTGGTATCTTCTATCTCTGAAATAATAAGGGTCTTAATACGTAGCCTTTTAAGTTTTGCTAAGGATTACGTTTTTTCCAAATTCTCGACCTTAAGACACTAATTAATTAACTAGGTACCAATTTTGGGCGTTACGAGGGTGCTAATCCTTCCTCGTACATAGATCGACTCGGATCCTTTTTTAAAACTCAGTAGACCAAAGCCGTTTTTAGGTGATCCAATCACACCTTAATAAAAGATTGGTGGCGACTCCCATTTATTTATTTTTTTAAAGTCGACAACCTAAAAATTTTGTTTTCAAAAAATGGTTTACGACTTGGCGACTCCATGGGACATTTAAAAAAAAAAGAGTCGAGCCACAAAGTTGATTAATTTTTGTCTTACTCGAGAAAAATATTTTTAAAAATTCATGACATCCTTTTGCATTCGTTATCTTATCACTTAAATATTGTTTGCATTATACATTTCATGAGTTGAACAATTTTACCCTTTTAAGTGGGAGTAAGAAGCTATGCCTTCGTGAGGTTTTCACCTCCGTGTAGGGTAGTGGGTTGCTTTGGGATACATCCGTACCTATGTCTTCGTGAGATTTTCATCTCCGTAGCCATAGGGAAATGTATTCCCTGAATCGAACTTGATCCATATGAGCCTATAATGGGTGAGGATTGAGGAATCGCTGGTTCGGTACCTTTACTCTAGAAGCCAAACCTCATATAATGAACCTTAGGAATCCATCCTAAGTAGAACTATACTAAACCCTAGTAGATATCCGAGTAGGAATTTTACTATTATATTATATGTTTATATGATACTGACTTTTCGTGTTTTATTTACATGTCATGGCATTTCATTTCATTATAAAAGATGTGTTAATTCATATTCAATTGCTAAATAGAGAGCTGGTCATAAGAAAATGGGTTTCTTGATAAAGTGGATGACAATATGGTTGTCCGAATATGGTCCAAGAACACATGATAAGAGAAGGATGATAATTTAATGGAGGACTATGGCTCCGTTGCCCAAGAATTCAAGATGACAAAGATTATTTGAGAACCGTTGAACCTTCTTAAAGAGAAACCAATGAGCATCACAAGGATGAGCGAACAACAAGTTACGGCCCGGATCGAGCAAAAAGGAGATAGAAGAGACGTTTTTGAAGAGTTCGTAAGATTTATCTTAACGCTCGAATGAAGAAGAAGATCGAATGTCTTCGCCTATGAGGGTAAGTGTAACACCCCTTACTCGAGACCGTTGCCGGAGTCAAGCACGAGGCATTACTTAGCTTATCTTACTAATTCGGAGCTTAAAAATTTACTTTGAAAATTAATTTTACTATTTACAGCAAACCTGTCCAATCGCGCAGCAGTTACTAAATTGATTATAACTCGAGCTACGGGACTTGAAATTTAATTCTGTAAATTTTCCCTGAAACTAGACTCATGTATCTTCCTACCATAAAATTTTTAGAATTTTTGGCTTAGCCAATTAGTACAGTTTATTAGTTAAAGTCTCCCCTGTTTCACCAATTGACTGCCCTGACCTCTTGTCACTAAAAATAAATTTTCTCAGTGTAGGATTTTCATATGAAGTTTTTACTTGTTTCTAAAGCAAATAGACTCAATAAGGAATCTATAAATATAAAATACATCTTATAACCATTTTTATATAATTTTTAATGATTTTATAAACTCAAAATAGGGGACTCCAGAAACAGTTCTGACCTTGTCTCACTAAAATTCACATATCTTAAAATATAAATTTCCTTTTGCTACACCGTTATTTTTCCATGAAAATAGATTCAACAAGATTTAATTCCATATATCATTCACCCTCTAATTCATTTTATACCATCCTAGGTGATTTTTCAAATTCACGTCACTGTGCTGCCTGAATTCTGTTCCTTTGCAAAATTTTATCCTTTCATGATTTCCATGCATAATTTATCACCTAATCTTTCATAACAACAAACACCTTCATACTTAACCATTTTAATGACCATACATCATCAAATGCTCACACATCACTCATTAGCAAAATCATCATTACAAACATACAAAATAACTAAATACCTATACATGCCATAACTCAAACGTGTTTTGACATAAAATATCGAGCAGTTGTGGTTGATAGTGTGGACGATCTCCGACTTCTTTAGGATCCTTGAAGTAGCTTTGCAATACTATAAGAGAAAGAGAAATAAAAGAAGTAAGCATAAAGCTTAGTAAGTTTACTAGCGAATAAATAACAACATTAAACACAATTAATTAAACTCAAGTGTCTATATCTCTAGTTTACTCTTTAGTTAATCTCATTTTAGTTCTCTTACTTATTTACTTAGAATACTTGTGTGCATAACTTACTCATCTCTTGCTGCATTGTTGAACATCAATTTATAGTATAATAAGTTCTTAACTCTTATAACTTACCGAGCTTGCCATTTATGCTTTAAACGAACTTTCATGAACATGATTCGTTTACAAGCCCGTTGAGCTACATTGGAATAATAAGGATACTCGGGTCTCTTCGATAATAACATGCCAAAGCCATGTCCTGACATGGTCTTACATGGGATGTTCTCATGTTAGTGCCCATGCCATGTCCGACATGGTCTTATAGGGACCTCTCATCTCGGTGCCAACGCCATGTCCCAGACATGGTCTTACATGGGACCTCTTGTCTCGGTGCCCATGCCATGTCCCAGACATGGTCTTACAGGGGACCTCTCATGATCTTAAGGATGCCAATTCCATGTCCCAGACATGGTCTTACATGGGATCTCTTTACCCAAATGTCATGACATTCGTATCTAGTACCATCCTTATGTATCAACGGGGCTTTTTAACTTTAATTCTCTATCATTTCATGCTTGGATCAACATTAAATAAACTCATAAAATAAATGCATAATTGCTGGAAAATAAAAATATTAATAATAATTATTAAAATATTGTATTTATTTACCGTAAACTTACCTCGGTATCAAATATAGTCCAATTCACCAACTTAGTCTTTAACTTTATTCTTCCTTTTGTCTAACCTCGAGTTTCGTTCTTCTTGATATAAAATAGCAAATTTAACTTATTTAATACTCACATTCATCAAAACAGCCCTCGACTCTAATTTTTTCAAAATTACAATTTTGCCCTAAACTTTTACATAATTACATTTTTGCCCCAAGGCTCGAAATTAAACTTCATCCCTTATTCTTATGTTTTATGACATGCTGAACATTTTTCCCTTCTATGGCAACATCAAATTTCCACTCTAACATGTACTAAAGAACATTAGGTATTTTTACCGATTATGTCGTTTTATTCGTTTTCACTTAAAATTGACTAGCAAAAGTTGTTTAGCATAATTTCTAGCTTCATATTCTATCATAAAACATCAAAATAAACACTTTTCACCTATGAGTATTTTTCCAAATAAAAACCCTAGGTTAAATTATTGCTAAAATAAGCTAAATTAAGCTACCGGGACTCCAAAAAATGTAAAGAACATTAAAAACGAGGCTTGGGATCACTTACTATGGAGCTTGGAAGCTTGAAACCCTAACTATGGCTTCCCCCCATGCTGATTTCGTCCTAATGAAGAAGATGATGATTTTTGCCATCCTTTTCCTTTTTAATTCTTTTTATTACTAGATTACCAAATTACCCCTAACTTAAAAATTTTCTATTTCACTTATCTCATGTCCATTTTTGTCTACCAACTTAACCAATGGTCTAATTACCATATAAGTACCTCCAATTTAAAGTTTCATAACAATTGGACACCTCTAACATGTAGAACTCAACTTTTGCACTTTTTACAATTTAGTCCTTTTGACTAAATTGAGTGCCTAAACGTCGAAATTTTCGAACGAAATTTTCACAAAATCATTTTGTGAAATCGTAGACCATAAAATATAAGAAAATAAAATTTTCCTCATCGGATTTGTGGTCCCAAACCATTGTTAGATAACCTTAAATTTGGGCCATTACAGAAGGCCTTATAAATATTCATTTTATGTAAAGAGATTTGTTTTCTAGTAATGTTATTTAAATGGAATTGAATTAGAATCAACATCTCTTTATGCATTCATTGCATGCATTCACATTACATGATATCATATGCATTAAAGTCCACTAAAAGATTCTAATTGATATAAATCATTCCTCGCTTAATCTGAAACCAACCACCTACTAAACACCGCTACTTTCGATTGAAAACTAAAGGATATGGATCAAAGGATGGAAAGACTAGAACAATCCCAAAAGGAAATGCATGAGCAACTTCAAAAG
>NW_026291448.1:0-21642 GCF_025698545.1 Gossypium raimondii
CAATTTTATTAAGACCTTATTATAGTAGCTGAAATAATTATTTAAGTCATTTAATTAGATTATTACAGCTCAATTAATATTCATTATTTATTTGTTTTAAAATCTGGACAAATTTAATTATGCATGTTAATTGAGTTATAATTATATGTTATTAATTTGTCTTAATTTCTACAGACTCATTAATATGTTTTTTATGCATGTTTTAATGTGTCAATTTTATTACATGTTTTCATTATGTCCTAAGGTGGCGAATTTAATGTGCATAATTTTGTGTCATTTGCTGCCAAATTAATGTGTTTAAAAATGTATTTGATTTATTGAATAAATTTTCTGTAGGTACATCACATTTGGGCGTCCTTGGTGCATGAATGAATTAAAAGAAGATACATGTAAGGGACGCACATGCATGTTTGGGGAATTAAATTTGGCTGCTGTTTGAAGTATCCTAGGTGACCATTCGCCAAAGAAGCTATTGTTTCCTACTCCCAAGTTGACCATTCATTGACTTTTAAATTACTTTCACATTCTTTGGATTCATCTTGGCTGTTCGGTTCTATATGTTCACATTCCATGACTCTTCAAAGTGAGTTTTCACACCTTGATGGCTGCTCATTACCTCCTTTAATTGCTTATCACTTTTCAACAAAAGTTGTCAATTAATTGAGCTTGTTTAAGTCCATTAACCGAACCTAGCTCTGCCATGCATCTTTCCAAGCTTCTAAGTTCATTGCTCATTCTAGAAGATGACCATTGGAGCTCCATTCAGGAATTTAGTTAAGCACATTAAAGGAATTCATTTGCTTAATTCTTAAGCATTCATATGACTATTCGCTAGCCTAGTCTTTGTCTATAAATAGTTGTTAAATTCAATTTGTAAAGGACTTTTGACATTTTAAGTAACAATTGCTGCCAAATTTGTGAGGCATTTTCTCTCAAATTTCGTTCGAGACCGTAAGACTTATCTAGCTTCTAGTGGCGTCTTTCCGAGTCTTTCTTTCGAACTTATCACTCCCCAACCCGAGTGTGGCGTTCACCATTGATACCTTTGGTTCATACTTTCCTAAGTATTGGGTCAAGGTCCTTATCACCCCAATTCCAATTCATTTATGTCCTAAAAGTTTGAATTGACACTCTTTTTAGTGTTGGTTCTTTCTTGACCTTTTGAACCATTACCATTTCGACCAAATCCCATACCATTTCGTACCATTTTCCGAATACCAAATCGCACCAAAACTAAAGACCATTCTTGAATTATTCCTAAACCGAACTCAACCAACCTAATCATACCATTTAGACTTAAACCAAATTCCACAACCTACTTTGAACGAACCTACCTTACCTCTTTGAACTTAATTACATTTTCTTCTTCTTTTCTAATACACTTCTACGTTTACGATCGGAACTAAACGACTCGGGTTCAACTACTAAATCGAGATAGTATCATTAGTGATGCCCGATCGTGAATTGAGTAGAATAGAATCGTTCAGTTTAAAGGAAACAAAATAGAAATAATGGCTTCAAACAAAGGTAATAAACAAAATAGATAGGAAACAATAACAAATTAATTGGCTAAGACCGAGAATGAACCAACAAATAAGGGAATTGTTGACCGAATCTCAAAATGGTGCTTAGGTGTTTAACGGTTTAAAGAAACAACAAGAAACCTTGACCCACTATCAACTATGATAGGAACCAAAGGTATATTGACGCCACACCAAAGGTGATAAGTTCGATAAACAAAGAAAAGATAGACACCACAAGCTATGCTTGATAAGTCAAATCAATTCAGTAAGAACAAAGAGAATTGGATAGCTCACAATTCAAATATAACATCTATATTCAGCAAAAAGTTTTCCCTCTATGGCTGATTACATCTATTTATAATGCTAGAACAAGGTAACCGAATGGTCAAAACATTCATTTAATGTGCCATAAAAACGATGTCTTTTCTTATTCTTTGAACCAAATAACTCCTTCCATAAAATCACTTTAATTCAGCTGATTTGAATGTCTTTAATGTCTTAAAATGTCTCTTGAGTTGTCCTTGGCTAGTGAATAGACACCATCTTTTAACCTGCTCCTTAATGGCATTCAAAGGTTTGATTAATTTCTCTTGAAAGCTCCAAAACAATTGGAAGTGGAAGAGTTGCTGCTGAATTTTAAAGGGCATAAAATTCTCTTTAAAAACTCCTTTTAATGATCTTTAAGCTCCTTTTTAACAGCCCTTTAATTGTAACTCAAAAGAACTTGAACGACCACTTATTAAATGTGTAATGCCTTGAATTGTAACCACTATAAGCTAAAAGTCACCGCAATAAACACATTAAAATGAGTTTATTAAACACATTAAAACACTTATTAATCATAACACATATTAAACTTACTTAAATAAATGAACTAAAACATATATGCAATAATTATTCCAAGAACTAGTTTAATTAAAGAAGCATAATTTAAAGAACTTAATTTATGCATCAATAAATAATCCTAGGAACTAGATCAATTAAGAAGCATCTTATTTAATAAAGTTCAATAACTAACTCATGTATTAAAACTTTAAGATAAGTTAAATTAATTGATCAGCAACTTATTTATTAAACTAAAACAAGTTAATTAAAAGAAACAAATTCAACTTGCAATAAATTGCAAGTAACGCTTTTGAACGGTTTGAAGCACGACTATCAAATTCGCCACTCCTCTTCCCAAGCTCGTTCCACATAGCTTGCTATTACATTTCGAAATCTCTTAGCTCGTGATCAAGTTATTGGTCCTCGTGGCGCTCAATGGATTGTAGTAATTTCCGGCTAAGGTTGCATCATTCCCCCTCTTGAGGCGATTTGCTCCCAAATCGTCACCTACATCGAAAAGAGATAAATCAGCAACATTAAAAGTAGCACTAACCCCATACTCACCGGTAAATCTAACTTATAAGTGTTATCATTAATTTCTCCAAGACTTGAAAAGGTCCATCTCCTCGTGGTAATAGTTTGGATCGTCTTTGAACGGAAATCTCTCCTGCATGTGAATCCAAACCCAATCACGGTTCAAATATTACTCGTTTACGCCTTGTTAACTTGATGTGCATATTGCTCGTTCTTCGTTCAATATTATCCCTAACTCACGATGTAATTGTTTCACAAAATCGCCTTTTTCTTTCCATCTACATGCACCAATTTATCAAAAGGTAAAGGCAATAAATCCAATGGAGTTAAGAGATTAAATCCATACACTACCTCAAATGGTGAAAACTTGGTAGCTGAATGTACCGATCGATTGTATGCAAATTCAATGTGAGGTAGACACTCCTCCCAAGTTTTAAATTCTACGATATAATGGCCCATGAGTGTTGATGAACTCTATTAACAACCTCTGTTTGGCCATCGTTTGGGATGACTTGTTGTGGAAAATAATAGCTTAGTTCCAATCTTTCCCCATAAAGTCCTCCAAAAGTGGCTGAGAAATTTAGTGTCTCGATCCGAAACAATGGTTCTTGGAATTCCATGCAATCGTACAATCTCCCTAAAAAATAGATTGGCAACATTTAAAGCATCATCAGTTTTGTTACATGCAATGAAATGAGCCATTTTTGAAAACCGATCAACTGCAACAAACACAGAATCTTTGCCATTCTTTGTTCTAGGAAGACCCAAAACAAAGTCCATAGAAATATCCATCCATGGCATTTCGGATCGATAATGGAGTATAGAGTCCATGTGGTGGACCCTTGATTTCGTCTTCTTGCAAACAATACATGATTGCACACTTTAGCCACCTCTCGTTTCATCTTTGGCCAATAAAAGTGTTCTTGAAGAACGGCCAAAGTTTTGGCAATACCAAAATGTCCCATTAAACCCCCACTATGTGCTTCATGAACCAGCAAATTTCTAGTTGATCCTTGGGGTATGCACAACTTATTTTCTCGAAATAGGAATCCATCTTGCTGATAGTACCTATCATACGCACCTTGCACACATAACTTGTAAACTTCTCCAAAATCGAATCATCAGCATTTGAATCATTTAAATAAGCAAAAACTAACAAACTTAACATCTGAAATAATTTAAAAGAATACCTTTTCCATAAAGCATCAATAACGAATATTTTCTCATTTAGCATTATAGCAATCACATATGGAAAGGATTCTAAGAATTTTACCCATTTTGCATATACGCTTGTTAAACTGGTTTGCCCTTTCAAATGCTTCAAAGGCCTTTTAGTCCGCAGTATAATCTAGAACTCCTTAGGCCAAGGTGCATCTTATGTTTCTAGTGCACGGATCAATGCGCACGTTCCTTTATCATAGGTGGGATAATTGAGCCGTGGCTCCATTAAAGTTTCTAGCTAAAATAAACCAACGATAAGCTTATCTTGCGTTAAACCCTAGCACCTCTTCCTATTCCGTAGCATCACATTCTACCTCGAAAATTTTGTTTCTTGTTCGCAAACATAAAAGTGGAGCATTAGCTCAAGCAATCTTTGATTTTAACTAAAGATTCTTGTTCATGGCACATCTTAAAAGGTTAATTTTTTTGATAATTTACTGCTAATAGAAATGACAAGGTGCTAAAATTTGGTACAAACCTCCTATAGAAGCTTGTTGAGCCATGAAAACTTCTAACTTGGTAAAATGTTATTCGGTGTGGCCATTCTTGTATTAACTTTAATCTTCTCTTGGTCACCTTTTGTCCATTCATAGTTACAACAAAACCTCGAAAAACAACTTTGTCAATTTTCTTGTTACATTTCTTAAGGTTTGCTTTTTCAATACTTTCCTTTCGTAAAACAACCAAAATAGCTTGCAATATGTTCAAGATATTCGATTGACTAATTTACATAAAAATACTCGTCCAAATAAACTACATAAAATCGATCAATGAAAGACCTCAAAACGTGGTTCATCAACCTCAAAGTACTGCATTGGTGAGGCCAAAATCACTAACCACTCATACAAACCGATTTAGTCTTAAATGCGCCTTCCACTGCCCCCTCCCGCATACGAATTTGATGATAGCCACTTTTCGATCAATCTTAGAGAACAATTTTGCACCACTAAGCTCGTCCAACATATCACCAAGTCTAGGAATGGGATGTCGATTTGACGGTAATTTTGTTGATAGCTCGCAATCTACGCACATCCTCCATGAACCATCTTTTTAGGCACCAATAGAACGGAACCGCAATGGACTTAAACTCTCCGATATAGCCTTTTTCCATTAATTCCGCTACTTGTCGTTGCAACTCTTTAGTTTCTTCGGTTGCTTCGATAAGTCGGTCGATTTGGAATTGTAGCTCCGGGAATAAAGTCTATTTGGTGTTCAATACCTCGAAAAGGAGGCAATCCACTTGGTACATCTTCCGGGAAAACGTCTTTGAATTTCTGAAGCAATGAAACAATAGACAAAGGTAAAGAATTATCAAGTTCGTTAGCATCAAATAAGCATTCCTTGTACATAAGTACAAGTGCAGGTTGATGCAACAACAATGATTTTCTTATCTCTTTTCTCTCGAAATGATATGAGCTCACCCATGAAGATAGGTGCGAATCCATGGAGTTGCCTTTGGGACCAATCACTTGAGCACGTGCCAAGAAGTTCCAAGATCCGTAGCAAGCTATATTGCTCGATTGTGGAATGATGGGTTGATTGCACCTAAAGCATGACTCAACTAGCTTGATTAGCACCATCCTACAAGTGATTTTAGCTCGTGTAAACAATTCAGCTCAATTCGACATAATTGTTCAAGGAGCTGATTAAATTTATTTTCAATAAATTTAATTAGTTGTGTTAGTTAGAATCAGCTCAAATCATTTAATTAAATAAATGTGTCTTAATCGGACATTTTTAATTCACTTATTAAATATGTTTTATATTAGTACATGCCTTTAATATGTCCATATTAAGTCATAAATTAAATGTGTTTAGTTTAATTACAAAGTTTTAATGTGTCTTGACTAAGACAAATTTATTAGTGGTCGCTAATTAATTTGTCTTAGCAGAATAATGTCTTGAAATTTTAATATGTCCATTGCTGATTTCATGAGTATTAAACTTGTCTTAACCACATTTATTTGATGTTTTCAGCTAGCTTAATGGCAAAGGAAGCTCATAAAGAAGGAGCATGTATTTGGGCACATGCATGGGCGGCATTTAAAGTCAGACTACCTTGTGTTTCCAGCTAACTTTTAAATCGACTCAATGTACTTCAAGCTGATATTTTGAGCTTCTCAAGGGTTAATTTCGTGGAGAGCAATGGCCAAAGAGTGCCTCATAATTTCCAGACCAATTCACTTGGTGGCTACTCATATTCGACCAAAGAAGCATAATTTTGAAGCTGTCCATTTCTCTTCTCCATAGCGACAATTAAGCTATTTTAAAACATTAGTTGAATGTGAATTATCATCATTAAAAGGGCCAGCGAATCATCTCTTCTAGAAGGATAAGATTGATTTTGTTCATCAATGTATTTGGGAAATTTCTAGGAAGTTTCCTATACAAACTTAAGGCATAAGAATCGATTAATAGGCTATTAATTTGCCTTAGTCTAGCCTATAAATAGACCATGTAATTCACATTTTGGAGGTTAATGAACAATTTGATAGCTTTGCTAAATTGTGAGGTTGTTTTCAACTCTCGTTATTCTCCAAAAACTTGTGAGACTTATCAAACTTCTTTGTGGCGTAAACTTGTTTTGTTTCTACGAACTTATCACTTTAATCCCAAAAGTGTGGCGTTCGATTCATACGAAGGTTCCTATCATTTTTTTGATAGCGGGTCAAAGTTTTATCCATTCAACCAACCATCCATCCACACCTTACCAACCTAAGCATTCTCCTAAGTTACGGGTTAACACACTCCTATTGTGTTAGTTCGTCTTCCGAATCCTTAGCCAAAATTTCTTTTATTATTTCTGATTTATTTCCTAAACCAACCAACTCTTTTGAGCTCAAATAATCCTTTTCTTCTAGCCTATTTTGTAAAGCTTCCAATTTACTCCTAATTCACGAACGGGCAATCTCTACGACTCAATTCAAAAATGAGGCGAGGGCGTATCAAGTTGGTATCAGAGCTAGTTGAATTAGAGTAAGAATCGTTGTAATCGGTATTACGAGATTGTAAAAAAAATCAAAAAAAATCGAAAAAAAAATCTTATTATTATTTTGTGTTCAAAGCTTTCTATTGTATTTAACAAAGTGTAAAAAAAATATTCGAAATAAAAAAGATTGAAATTCATTTTAAGTTAGCAAAAGCCTAGCTTGCTTTAGAAGAACCACATCTATCTGACCACACTAATTTCCTTCTATTTTCTTTGTTTGTTAGCCTACCGATCCTAATATATATTTACCTACCAAGCCACATCTATTTTGTAAACCGACCCCAAACGATTTTGATTTGTCAAATTTAGTTTGCGGAGAATTTTGAGAGAAAATCGAGTGGTAAAAGGCAAGAGAGATTAGTGAGACTATTAGAGTAGAAAAGCCAAAGTGAGTGATTGGTGAGTTCTTCTTGTGAGTCTTTAAAGAATTTAAAAATGTCACGAAGTCGGAAAGGAATCCAAATGAGGTAGGTGGATTTAGTCCCATAAGAAATGTTGGAGGAGGAGTCTTGGATCTCACTTTGCAAGCCATTATCGAGAAATGGAGCGATTGTTTGATCGCAAGCTTGAACCAATCGAAGACCGCTTATATCGAGTTGAAATCAGGGACAACGAAGCGACTCTGGAAGATGCAAAGCGCGAGCGAGAGTAACCAATTGACAACTTTGATGAAGGAGAATCCGAAGGTGACCACTTGTCTGAACAAGGAAACCCTCAACGGTTCCAACGAAATCGAGCTCCAAGAAATCGAGATCATCCTGATGACAATCTCAAAAATATCAAGATGACTATTCCACCGTTTCAAGGAAAGAATGATCCGAATCTTATTTGGAGTGGGAAAAGAAGATGGAACTCGTCTTCGAGTGCCATAACTATTCAGAAAATAAGAAGGTAAAGCTCGCTGCCATTGAATTCTCGGATTATGCGATCGTGTGGTGGGATCAATTGGTGACTAGCCGAAGGAGGAATGGGGAGAGGCCTATCTCTACGTGGGCCGAAATGAAGGCTATCATGCGCAAGCGTTTTGTTCCCTCCTACTACCATCGGGAGTTGTACCAACGATTGCAAAATCTCACTCAAGGCAACTGAAGCGTCGAGGACTACTATAAAGACATGGAAATCACTATGATAAGAGCCGACGTGGAGGAGGATCATGAAGCAATAATGGCGAGATTTTTAGCCGGCCTAAATCGGGATATTGCCAATATCGTCGAGCTTCAACACTATGTAGAAGTTATGGACATGGTGCATATGGCAATAAAAGTTGAAAAGCAATTGAAACGGAAAGGACCCACGCGAACATATCCATCAACACGCCAACAAGTGGGTTCAAGGGACTAGCAAAGCTCCCAATCGGCAAGGAGCCTTTTGTTCTTGCCAAACCCAATCTCCCAAGTGGTGAAAATAGCAAAAATAAAAAGCGAGGTTGTTTGAGTCATTCTCGTGATACCAAGTGTTTTAAGTGTCAAGGAAGAGGCCACATTACGAGTCAATGTCCTAATCGACGAGTGATGGTGGTTCGTTCAAATGGCGAAATTGAGTCCGAAGATGAACAAGAGGATGAACCTGAAATTTACATGGAGAAAGGTGAAGAGCTCGAGCTACCGTTGAAGGAGAATTACTTGTTGTCAAAAGGAGTTTGAATATCCAAGTAGCGAGGAAGAACAACAACGAGACAACATCTTTCACACCGTTGCCATGTTCAAGGCAAGGTGTGTAGTTTGATTATTGACGGAGGAGTTGCACCAATGTCGCAAGCTCTTTGCTTGTTGAAAAACTTGGTTTAGCCACCACAAAGCATCCAACTCCTTACAAGCTACAATGGCTAAATGACGGAGGCGAACTCAAGGTGACGAAGCAAGCAAGGGTGGCGTTTTCCATAGGCAAGTACCAAGATGAGGTGGTTTGTGATGTCGTACCAATGCACGCGGGACATTTGCTATTGGGGCGTCCTTGGCAATTTGACCGGCGAGTAGTCCACGACGGCTATACAAATCGATATTCATTTAAGCACCTTGGAAGGAATGTTACATTAGCTCCTCTCACACCGAAGCAAGTGCATGAAGACCAACTCAAGATGAAGCAATCTATTGAGCGAGAAAAAGAAAAAGAGAAAAACAAAAAGAGTGAAATGAAAAAGAAAGAAAAGAATGATGAGAGTGAGATAAAAACAAGAGTGACAAAAGAAAAAGAGCAAGAGTGTGAAAATAAAAAAATAAGTGTTTTTGCTAGAAAAAGAGAGATTCGAAAATTGATGTTGGCAAGGCAACCCATCTTTGTACTTATGTATAAAGAGTGTTTATTAGAAACTAACGAACTTGAAAATACTTTGCCTACTCCTATCGTTTCTTTGTTGCAGGAATTCGGAGATGTTTTTCCCGAAGAAGTGCCAAATGGCCTACCTCCCATTAGAAATCGAGCACCAAATCGATTTTGTGCCGGTCTTGCAATTCTAAATAGGCCGACATATAGAAGTAATCTGAGGAAGCGAAGAATTAGAAAAGCAAGTGGCGAATTAATGGAGAAGGGCTACATCCGTGAAAGCTTAAGTCCGTCTTGTGATTCCGGTATTGTTGGTTCCTAAAAGGATGGATCATGGCGAATGTGCGTTGGCCGCGCCATCAACAAAATTACCATAAAATATCGCCATCCTATTCCCGCCTTGACGACATGCTTGATGAACTTAGTGGAGCCCAATTGTTTTGAAGATCGATTTAAAAGTGGGTATCATCAAATCGAATGCGGGAGGAGGCGAATGGAAAGCGCATTCAAAAATAAATATGGTTTGTATGAATGGTTGGTAATGCCATTCGGACTTAACAACGCTCTAGTACTTTCATCGTCTCATGAATTATGTTTTGCGTTCGTTCATTGGGAAATTCTGTGTTGTGTATTTTGATGATATTTTAGTCTATAGCAAGAGCTTGGAAGATCATATTCAACATCTACGTGCCGTGCTTGAAGTCTTGCGAAAAGAGGTACTTTATGCCAATTTGAAGAAATGTTCTTTTTGCACTAATGAAGTTGTTTTTCTAGGCTTTGTGGTAAGTGCTCGTGGATTAGAAGTTGACCTAGAAAAGGTCAAGGCGATCAACGAATGGCCGCGTCCAACGAACATCAGCCAAGTGAGGAGTTTTCACGGGTTGGCAAGCTTCTATCGAAGGTTTGTGCCTAATTTTAGTTCTGTAGCTGCCCCCTTGACAGGTATAATTAAGAAAAATTCTCCTTTGTGTGGGTGATGAACAAGAAAATTCTTTTAATAAGCTTAAAGAATGTCTAACTAATGCACCATTGTTGTCTTTACCTGATTTTAACAAAACATTCGAGATAGAGTGTGACGCTTCAGGTATCGGCATTGGCGCTACTTTGATGCAAGATGGATGACCTATTGCATACTTTAGTGAAAAGCTTAGCAGACTCGTTGAATTATCCAACGTATGATAAGGAACTATATCGTTGGTCCGAGCTCTCGAAACATGGCAACACTATTTATGGTAGAAGGAATTAGTAATTCATTCGGACCACGAACTCTAAAGCATTTGAAGGGACAAACCAAGCTCAATAAACGTCATGCCAAGTGGGTAGAGTATTTGGAGTTGTTTCCATACGTGATCAAGTATAAAAAGGGTAAGGAAAATGTTGTAGCCGACGCCCTATCACGAAGGTATGCACTTGTCAATTTAATGGATTCTAAATTGCTTGGTTTTGAATTTATCAAAGATCTTTACAAATCTGATATTGACTTTGGTGAAATTTATGAGTCTTGTTCGCATGGTGCTAGTGAAAAGTACTTTCAGCATGAGGGCTATTTATTTCGTGAAGGCAAGCTTTGTGTGCCTCAAAGTTCTGTCCGAAACGTGCTCGTTGAAGAAGCCCATAGTGGTGGACTTATGGGTCACTTTGGGGTTTCCAAAACTCTAGCAATTTTGCACGAACATTTCTATTGGCCCAAAATGAAACGCGACATCCAAAGGAAATGTGAACGTTGCATCACTTGTAAGAAGGCGAAGTCACGAATCCAACCGCATGGTTTATACACCCCGTTACCTATCCCTGATGCTCCGTGGGTAGACATTTCAATGGACTTCGTTCTAGGCCTTCCGAAACCAAAAGAGGAAAAGATTCAATATTTGTTGTTGTAGATCATTTTTCGAAAATGGCCCATTTTATACCTTGTAATAAAACTGATGATGCTACTAACGTTGCTAATCTGTTTTTCAAGGAAGTTGTTAGGTTGCATGGAATCCCTCGAACCATTGTCTCCGATCGTGACACAAAGTTTCTAAGTCATTTTTGGAGGACGTTGTGGGGGAAATTGGGCACCAAACTTCTATTTTCGACGACATGCCACCCTCAAACGGATGGCCAAACCGAAGTAGTAAACCGTGTGCTATCAACTCTGCTTCGAGCTATTTTGCAAAAGAATTTGAAGATGTGGGAAGATTGTTTACCTCATGTGGAGTTCGCATACAATCGAACCGTTCATTCCCTTCTGAGATTTTCTCCTTTTGAGGTAGTATATGGCTTTAACCCCATTACCCCTCTTGACATGGTTCCTCGCTTTGCTAATGAATTAGTGCATGTAGATGGTAAAAGAAAGGCCGACTTTGTTAAACAATTGCACAAAAGGTCAAAGATAATATCGAGAGGAGGATGAACAATATGTTGAGCGACCAATAAGGGGCATAAGCGAGTTGTATTGAACTCGGTGGTGGGTTTGGATCCACATGCGCAAAAAACGATTTCTGAACAAAGGAAATCAAATTGCAATCAGAGAGGCGGCCCATTTCAAGTGTTGGAGCGGATTAACGATAACGTTTACAAGATTGACCTCTGGGTGAGTATGGAGTGAGTGCAAGTTTTAACGTTGCTGATCTCTCTCCTTTTGATGTAGGTGGCCTTGAGGACGAATCGCGAAGAGAGGAGGATGATATGAGCTCGCCCATGAAGATAGGTCTTAGAATCCATGGAGTTGCCTTTGGGACCAATCACTCGAGCACGTGCCAAGAAGTTCCAAGATGCCGTAGCAAGCTATATTGCTCGATTGTGGAATGATGGGTTGATTGCACCTAAAGCGCCATGACTCAACTAGCTTGATTCCCACCATCCTACAAGTGATTTTAGCTCGTGTCGACAATTCAGCTCAATTCGACATAATTAGTTCAAGGAGCTGATTAAATTTATTTTCAATAAATTTAATTAGTTGTGTTAGTTAGAATCAGCTCAAATCATTTAATTAAATAAATGTGTCTTAATCGGACATTTTTAATTCACTTATTAAATATGTTTTATATTAGTACATGCCTTTAATATGTCCATATTAAGTCATAAATTAAATGTGTTTAGTTTAATTACAAAGTTTTAATGTGTCTTGACTAAGACAAATTTATTAGTGGTTGCTAATTAATTTGTCTTAGCGAATAATGTCTTGAATTTTAATATGTCCATTGCTGATTTCATGAGTATTAAACTTGTCTTAACCACATTTATTTGATGTTTTCAGCTAGCTTAATGGCAAAGACATACCTTGCCTTGAATGTGGCATCGAGTGTGAAAATATTCTCCCTTTGTTGATCGGCTTCAACGCTTTGAATATCGAGGCTACGCTTCACCACAAAATTTCTCCTTCAGCGGGTAACTTTAAATCTTCATCATCTGATGGCATTTGGGTTCATTTTCATCCTCTTCCTCTTACTCAACTTCTCCATCGCCTCTTATCACCATAATTAAATCGATTGGGACATTGACTAGCTATGTGCCCTCGGCCTTGACACTTGAAACATCTTATGTCTCTCGTATGATTTGGTGCTTGCTCATTTTATTTCGACTTGTCTCTCAGCAAGAGTTGATTTGATTTGCACTGCTACGTTCGGCTTTTTTGTTCTAACAAGGGGTTTGTTGACTCCTTGATTCCATTTGTTGATTGAAGAATTGGCATAGGGTCTACTAACTCCTTTTCACTTAAGTTGCTTTTCAACCTTAGCAGCCATGTGAACTATGTCCATCACTTCAACATAGTGTTGTAGTTCAACTATGTTGGCAATATCACCGCTTAAACCCATAGGAACCTAACCATGGTTGCCTCTCGATCCTCCTCGATATCGTTCGAATCATCGCTATCTCCATCTCCTTATAATAGTCTTCAACACTTCTATTTCCTTGAGTAAGGTTTTGAAGTCGTTGATAAAGATCTCGATGGTAGTATGATGGAATAAATCTTTCCGCATGATCGATTTCATTTCTCCCAAGTAGAGATGGGTCTTTCACCATTTCGTCGTCGACTAGTTACAAGTCTGGTCCCACCACACTATGGCATAATCGGAAAACTCAATTCATGCTGGTTTCACCTATTTACTCTCGAATAGTTGTGGCAATCAAAAATAAGCTCAATCTTCTTTTTCCACTCCAAAAAAGCTTCGTGGTCATTCTTACCTTGGAATGGTGGAATTGTCATCTTGATATTCTTAAGATTGTCATGCTGTCGCTCACGATCTCTAGGACCTCGTTGTCGTTAACGACCTCGGACGTCATATTAATTTTGGGGCGCATGAGTGATCACTTTCTTGTCCACTTGCTTCATAAGGATCTTGAATTGGGCGCTTCGCTCTTGTCTTGCATCTTCCGAGTCATCTCATGTTGTTCTCGATCTCTCGACTCGATATAATCGATCTTCAATTGGTTCAAGTTTTCTATCAAATAATCGCTCCATCTCTCATAATTGCTTGAAGGGTAAGATCCGCACTCTTCCTCCAACACAATCTTACAGATGTAATCCAACTCCCTTGTCCAATTTTTTTTCAGTACCGTGACATTTTTTAAGAACTCACAACAAGAATCTCACTATCCACTCACAAAGAAATCTCACACACTTGGCTTTTTATTCTCGAATAAACTCACTCACTCTCTTGCCTCTTTCCCTCACTCCTCCTTTCTAAGTTCTTAGGAATTATTTAAACTTAAAAGCAATTGTTGTGGGTTAAACTTCAAACTTGATGTTTGGGCTTGGTAAGATTATTGTAGGACAAATGAAGGTAGGCTTGAAACAAAAGAAATGAAAAGGTTGGGTGTGGCTAAATAGTAGAAGGTAATAATGACTAAAATTTGGGCAACAAACAAAACTAAATTTCAAAACTAGCTTTCTTTTTTTCACAATTTTTTTCAAATTTTTTTCTTTTTTAAATTTTTTTTCACAACTTGATATCCAATCTTTTAAGTTTGAATGGGAACTAGTTTTTTTTCAATTTTTTTAAAAATTTTTTCAAGTTTTTTTCGAGAAACATACTATACCGTAATCTGAGCTAGCGCCGATTCTTACTCCAAATTCACTAGCTCGATACCAATTTGATACTTAACTTCGCTTCGTGATTGATTCAGTCGTTAGTGATGCCCGATCATGAATTGAGTAGAATAGAATCGTTTTCGTTTAAAGGAAACAAAATAGAAATAATGGCTTCAAACAAAGGTAATAAACAAAATAGATAGGAAACAATAACAAATTAATTGGCTAAGACCGAGAATGAACCAACAAATAAGGGAATTGTTGACCGAATCTCAAAATGGTGCTTAGGTGTTTAACGGTAAAGAGAAGCAAGAAGAAACCTTGACCCACTATCAACTATGATAGGAACCAAAAGTATATTGAACGCCACACCAAAGGTGATAAGTTGATGAAACGAAAGAAGATAGGCATACAAGCTATGCTTGATAAATCAAATCAATTCAGTAAGAACAAAGAGAATTGGATAGCTCACAATTCAAATATAACATCTATATTCAGCAAAAAAGTTTTCCCTCTATGGCTGATTACATCTATTTATAATGCTAGAACAAAGGTAGCGATCGGTCAAAAACATCCACTTAATGTGCCATAAAAACTGATGTCTTTTCTTATTCTTTGAACCAAATAACTCTTTCCATAAAATCACTTTAATTCAATTTGATTTGAATGTCTTTAATGTCTTAAAATGTCTCTTGAGTTGTCCTTGGCTAGCTGAATAGACACCATCTTTTAACATGCTCCTTAATGACATTCAAAGGTTTGATTAATTTCTCTTGAAAGCTCCAAAATGGCTGGAAGTGGAAGAGTTGTCGCTGAATTTTAAAGGGCATAAAATGCTTTTAAAAACCCTTTAATGATCTTTTAAGCTCCTTTTTTAATGCCCTTTAATTGTAACTCAAAAAGAACTTGAATGACCACTTATTAAATGTGTATGACATTTTGAATTGTAACCACTATAAGCTAAAAAGTCACCTGCAATAAACACATTAAAATGAGTTTATTAAACACATTAAACGCAACTTTATTAATCATAACACATATAAAACTTACTTAAATAAATGAACTAAAACATATATGCAATAATTATTCAAAGAATTAGTTTAATTAAAGAAGCATAATTTAAAGAACTTAATTTATGCATCAATAAATAATCCTAGGAACTAGATCAATTAAGAAACATCTTATTTAATAAAGTTCAATAACTAACTCATGTATTAAAACTTTAAGATAAGTTAAATTAATTGATCAGCACCTTATTTATTAAACTAAAACAAGTTAATTAAAAGAAATGAATTCAAATTTTGCAATAAATTGCAAGTAACGCCCTGAAACGGTTTGAAGCACCACTATCAAATTCGCCACTCCTTCTTCCCAAGCTCGTTCCACATAGCTTGCTATTACATTCGAAATCTCTTAGCTCGTGATCGAAGTTATTGGTCCTCATTAATGGCTCGATGGATTCGGTAGTAATTTCCTGTGCTAAGGTTGCATCAACTCAAGAGTCATTTTCTAAGCCATTAAAGACATTCAAATCCAAATTGAATTAAAGTGATTTTATGGATGGAGTTATTTAGTTCAAAGAATAAGAAAAGACATCGCTTTTTTATGGCACATTAAGTGGATGTTTTTTGACCATTCGGTTACCTTGTTCTAGCATTATAAATAGATGTAATGACCATAGAGGGAGGAACTTTTGCTTTGAATATAGATGAAATATTTGAATTGTGAGCTATCCAATTCTCTTTGTTCTTCTGAATTGATTTGACTTATCAAGCATAGCTTGTGGCGCCCATCTTTTCTTTGTTCTTCAACTTATCACATTTGGTGTGCTGCTCAATATACCTTTGGTTCCTATCATAGTTGATAGTGGGTCAAGGTTCCTTTCTTTCTTCTTCTAGCCTAAAAACACCTAAAGACCATTTTGAGATTCGGGTCAACAATTCGTTATTGTTGGTTCATTTTGATCTTAGCCAATTAATTTGTTATTGTTTCCTCTTTATTTTGTTTATTACCTTTGTTTGAAGCCATTATCTCTATTTTGTTTCATTTTAAAACCAAAGCGAATCCATCCTTACTCAATTCACGATTGGGCAACACATACGACTCAAAACATCACGAGGCAGAGTTAAGTATCAAATTGATATCGAGCTAGCAAATTTGGAGTAAGAATCGATGTTATCGGCATTACGGGTATAGTAGTTTCTCGAAAAATCGAAAAAAATTCAAAAGAAAAAATTACGTGAAAAAAAAAGCTAGTTTTGAAATTTTGTTGTTGTTTATCGCCCAAATTTTAGTCATTACTACCTTCTAATTTTAGCCACACCATACATTTACATTTATTTGTTTTAAGCCTACTTTCCTTTGTCCTAAAATATTCTTACCAAGCCCAAACATCAAGTTTGTAAGCCGACTCACAACAAGCTGCCTATTAAGTTTAAATAATTCCTAAGAACTTAGAGAGAGGAGTGAGTGGAAAGAAGACAAGAGAGTGGTGAGTTTATTAGAAGTATAAAAAGCCAAGTGAGTGAGATTTCTTTGTGAGTGGATAGTGAGATTCTTTGTTTTGAGTTCATTTAAAAAATATCATCAAGTCAGGAAAGAAATCAAAATGTGGAAGGAGGGTTACGTCCCGTAAGAAATGTTGGAAGAAGTGTGCTTGATTTTTACACTCCAAGCCTTTACGCATGAAATGGAGCATCTATTTGATCAAAACTCAAACCCATCAAGAAACAATTAGATCGTGGTAATGAAGCCGGGTCATCGAGCAAGAACCCAACGGAACAAATTTATCCAAATGAGAAGATGTAAATGAGATCATCATCAAGGAGGCGAACATTAGACAAACATGTGAAAAGAGACCCTTATCCGTATTCCTATTCTTCAAGGAATTTAGGCCAAAATAAATCCATCTCTGAAGTTTGGAAGCCTATCAAGGTAATGAACGAGAAAGCACAAGTCATTCTTCAGTATGCATCAAAGTATTCATCTACGTAAAAATCCATACGAAAAGAAGTGAATGTTTCAGTATAAGAACTCATCCATGGAGGTTTATTCACGAAGAGTTGATCGTTGACTCTTATGAAGATTCTTCCACTTCTTTCAAATGAAAAGAGTACTATTGTTACTGATTCTTTTGTATTATCTCCATTTTGTAATAAAGCCGGAAGAAGAAAAAGAGTGGCGAGAGAAAAGAAACCAAAAAGAAACAAAAATTGAAAAAGAGAAAAGATTGGAGAAAGAAAAGAAAGAGTGCAAGAAACAAGTGTTGTTGAAAATGAAAGAGAATTGATGAGTGAAAGTGAGTTTCAACAAACAAAGAGATTGTGGAAAAAGAAAGAGAAGTTGAAAAAGAAACGAGTGGAAAAGATGAAAGTCAACAAGAAAAAGCGAGGAATGTTTTTACTAACCAATCTGTAAGTTTTCCTTGTATTGTTTCTTCTTTCCAGGTTTCTAGAGATTCAAATGACAAGTTTCAACTTCATTACCTTCCTGATGAGAGACGATTCCATTTGATCGAAAAAGGTAAGGTTCAAGCGCTTAAAGGTAAGCAAGGTAAGGAGTTTTTAGTCAATGAATCATGGCAATCAGGTTTGAAAGTTGTTGATAAAATTTCTGATAATTTAGTTTTAAAAAGATCTCCTTATTTTGATTTGGTTAATTCGTTTTAAGTGGAGGCATGAAGAGTTGTTCACTCAATAAGTTTTGTGTTGAAAAATCTTTTGATGTTGTTTGATTAAATCCACAAATACAAAATCTGATCATGTTTGATAAAGAGCTTTCATGTGAAACGCTTAATCTGCTTGATCGTGATGGTAATGAAAATTTTTAAATCTTAGTGTGAGATCTTTGTATATTTGCATGAGATTTGAGAGATTTGATTGTTTGAATTTATTTTACCCTACATCTTCTTTTATTTGGCATGTGTGATGTCTTGGTGAAAGTGAAGTTTTGTTACGCTCTGGAATGACCGATCAAAACCATGTTTTTAAACACGGATCTGTATTCCTAAGTTGACGTCTGCTTAAGGTGAGTATCAAAATTGTATTTTGAATCAATGTGTTGACCCTTCTATTTGCTTCAAGTTTTATCTTTATTTAGTTGAAAACCAAACATGTGAATTTCGTTGGCTTGCCAAGTCAAAATCAAATTTTTGATTCTAGAGGTTGTTGTATATTGTTGCTTAATGGATTCGAACATGTGTTGCATGATTTTAACTTTAATGTGCTTCAAGTTCTTCATAAGTTACTAGCCATAAAATTTTTACTCGTCAAATTGAAATGGTGAACAAAAACTTTTGTCTTTCATCCGGTGAATGTCGCTCCATATCATTGTTCAAGGGATTTGGACCGCCGAATTCTAATTTTCAAAACTATAATCTTCAAATACCTTGTGAATCAGTGTTTGTTTCCATCGAAGAAAAAGGTAAAACCAATTGCTTTTGATCCCAGTATTGATTCATGTGTTGTTCTTTTGAGTTTATTTGTTCAAGTTGTGACTAAAATCCTGGAAAGTTCTTTTGTGTTTAACCTTTATTGTGTCACTAATTTGTTTTGTTGTTTTGTAGGTAGCGATGTTAGGTGGTACCCTCCTAAAGAGGGATGGCATGCAAATGACCTTCTTTCTTGCCAAGCCATTTGTGGTTCTCAAAATTTTGAAAATAATTTCTGTCCTGATCATGAACAAAGGGGTCATGATCTTGAAAACTTTTTCTTGAGCAAGTGGTCGGATTTGAGGATAAATCGTTTTCAAGAGGAGGGTATGATCGATCCCGATCGCATCATGTTACTTACACTACTCGATACTACCGAGATTGGTCCAAACTTCGAGGGGCCCAAGTGCAAAATGAAGTTTTTAATTTTAGTTTGTCAATTTGGCTCTTTGGAAAAAAGGACTTTGATTCATTAATTTTAGTTATTTTAGTTTGTGTTTTTTAATTATGTCATAGTTTGCACATCATTAATATGTGATACTGCATTTAATAAAGTCATGCATTATGTAACTTTCATGTTAGTTAAATTTGCATTTCAAAACCATGCATTATAGCATCTTAGTTTAATAAATGAGTTGTCGGACATTTATTCAACTCATCTTAGTTTTAATTAATAAGTGTTTTTGTTGAACTTTATTTAATAAGTGTTGTTCTTAATTGATCTAGTTCCTAGGATTATTTATTGATGCATAAATTAAGTTTTTTAAATTATGCTTCTTTAATTAAACTAGTTGCTCGGAATAATTATTGCTATATATGTTTTAGTTCATTTATTTAAGTAAGTTTAATGTTTGTTTATGATAAATAAGTGTTTTCATTCATTTAATAAACTCATTTTAATGTGTTTATTGCAGGTGACTTACAGCTTATAGTGGTTACAATTCAAAGTGTGTACACATTTAATTAAGTGGTTGTTCAAGTTCTTTTGAGTTACAATTAAAGGGGCTGTTATAAAGGGAGCTTAAAAATCATTAAAGGAGTTTTAAAGAGCATTTTATGCCCTTTAAAATTCAAAAGCAACTCTTCCACTTCCAACCGCTTTTTGGAGCTTTGAAGAGAAATTAATCAAACCTTTGAATGTCATTAAGGCGGAGGTTAAGAGATGGTGACTATTCAACTAGCCAAGGACAACTCAAGAGTCATTTTCTAAGCCATTAAAGACATTCAAATCAGCTGAATTTAAAGTGATTTTATGGATGGAGTTATTTGGTTCAAAGAATAAGAAAAGACATCGCTTTTTTTTATGGCACATTAAGTGGATGTTTTTGACCATTCGGTTACCTTGTTCTAGCATTATAAATAGATGTAATTAGCCATAGAGGGAGGGAACTTTTTGCTGAATATAGATGAAATATTTGAATTGTGAGCTATCCAATTTTCTTTGTTCTTTCAAATTGATTTGACTTATCAAGCATAGCTTGTGGCATCCATCTTTTCTTTGTTGTTTGAACTTATCACATTTGGTGTGGCGCTCAATATACCTTTGGTTCCTATCATAGTTGATAGTGGGTCAAGGTTCCTTTCCATTGCTTTTAACCGAAAAACACCTAAAGACCATTTTGAGATTCGGGTCAACAATTAGCTATTGTTGGTTCATTTTTAGTCTTAGCCAATTAATTTGTTATTGTTTCCTCTTTATTTTGTTTATTACCTTTGTTTGAAGCCATTATCTCTATTTTGTTTCATTTTAAGCTGAAACCATCCTTACTCAATTCACGATTGGAGCAAATTTATATAATGACAAAACATCACGAGGCGAAGTTCAGTATCAATGGGCTAAAACTTTCTAAATATATCCCTCTCCATAAGTTCATTAACTTGTTTTTGCAACTCTTTGGTCTCTTCCTGGATTAGTCACGATAAGTCGGACGATTAGGAATAGAAGCTCCGGGAATGAAATCAATTTGATGTTCTATTCCTCGAATGGGCGTGCAACCCATTAGGAATGTCTTCAGAAACACGCCCTCGATTCTGCAAGAAGAAACAATCGAAGAGGGAAAATTTGGATCCAACTCGTTAGTATTCAAAAGAGTTTCCTTGTACATAAGTATAAGAACCGATTGTTGCATCAAATAAGATTTCCTAAAATCACTCTCTCGCATAAACACTCATTTTCTTTGCTCTTTTCTTCTCTCTTTTTTGTTCGATCGATTTATTGTTTTCTCTCACACCTTTCAAAGGTTTTCTTTTTTCTTCTCAATGTGTTTTTCGCTCTCTTTTTCATTCTTTTCTTTTGTACATTCTCTCAAGAAATTTTCAAAAGACTCTCTTAACCTCAATTGGTCTTCCATAAACCCGCCTCGGCGCCATTGGAACTAAAGTTACATTCTTCCCTTCAAACTTGAAAGTGTGGCGATTTGGAAAACCATCATGAATAGCTTTTACGGTCTAATTCGCCATGGATGACCCTAATAACATATGACCAGCTGCGGCATAGGTACCACGTCAGCATAAAACCTATTCGAAATATTTTCCAATAATGTATTGGCACCAAAACTTGCTTAGTTACCTTCAACTCCTCCGTCAATTATTAAACTACATTGAAGCTTGTAAGGTTGAGGGTGTTTAATTGTTAGCAAGCCGAAGTTTTTCCAACCATTAAAGTGCCGCCACATTTGTACAACTCCCGCCATCCACGATCAAGCTACACACCTTGCCTTGGACATGGCAACGTATGGAAAAATGTCTCCTTTGTTGTTCATTTTCAACACTTTGAAGACTAAGACTTCGCTTAATGACGAGGATTTCGCCATCAACAAGAGATATTCAAGTTCGTCTTCTT
>NW_026291449.1:0-5000 GCF_025698545.1 Gossypium raimondii
GCAACCTCGTTCGAGTCGTGCGCGTCCGTCGATCGAGACCCTTGAACCTTTCGGCATCGCAAGGACGGTGCTCGCATCGCGACCCAGGTCAGGCGGATTACCCGCTGAGTTTAAGCATATCAATAAGCGGAGGAAAAGAAACTTACAGGATTCCCCTAGTAACGGCGGCGAACCGGGAAAAGCCCGACGAGAATCGGTCGCCATCGGCGTCAATTGTAGTCGGAGAAGCGTCCTCGGCGACGGACCGGGCCCAAGTCCCGGAAAGGGGCGCCGGAAGGTGAGACCCGTCGTGCCGGACCTGTCGCACCACGAGCGCTGTCTACGAGTCGGGTTGTTTGGGAATGCAGCCCTAATCGGGCGGTAAATTCCGTCAAAGGCTAAATACGGGCGAGAGCCGATGGCGAACAAGTACCGCGAGGAAAGATGAAAAGGACTTTGAAAAGAGTCAAAGAGTGCTTGAAATTGTCGGGAGGAAGCGGATGGGGGCCGGCGATGCGCCCGGTCGGATGTGGAACGGCGAGCCGGTCCGCCGATCGGCTCAGGGCGTGGACCGACGCGGTCGTGGCGGCGGCCCAAGCCGGGCCTGATACGCCCGTGGAGACGTCGTCGCCTCGATCGTGGGATTCAGCACGCGCCGCCTCGGCGTGCTTCGGCACCTGCGTGCTCCGGGCGTCGGCCTGCGGGCTCCCCATTCGGCCCGTCTTGAAACACGGACCAAGGAGTCGACATGTGTGCGAGTCACGGGCTGAAAACCCGTAAGGCGCAAGGAAGCTGATTGGCGGGATCCCTCGCGGGTGCACCGCCGACCGACCTTGATCTTCGAGAAGGGTTCGAGTGAGCATGCTGTCGGGACCCGAAAGATGGTGAACTATGCAGGCAGGGCGAAGCGGAGGAAACTCTGGTGGAGGCCGCAGCGATCTTGACGATGCAAATCGTTCGTCGACTTGGGTATAGGGGCGAAAGACTAATCGAACCGTCTAGTAGCTGGTTCCTCGAAGTTTCCCTCGGGATAGGCTGGAGCCCTTAGCGAGTTCTATCGGGTAAAGCCAATGATTAGAGGCATCGGGGCGCAACGCCCTCGACCTATTCTCAAACTTTAAATAGGTAGGACGGCGCGGCTGCTTCGTTGAGCCGCGCACGGGAATCGAGGCTCAAGTGGGCCATTTTGGTAGCGAGCGGCGATGCGGGATGAACCGGAAGCCAGGTTCGGTGCCCAGCGCGCGCTAACCTAGAACCACAAAGGGTGTTGTCGATTAAAGGCAATGGGACGGTGGTCATGGAAGTCGAAATCCGCTAAGGGGTGTAACAACTCACTGCCGAATCAACTAGCCCGAAAATGGATGGCGTGGCGCGCGACCTATACCCAGCCGTCAGGGCAGGGCCAGGCCCGATGGTAGGAGGGCGCGGCAGTCGCCACAAAACCCAGGGCTGAGCTGACAGGCGGCCGTCGTGCAGATCTTGGTGGTAGTAGCAAATATTCAAATGAACTTTGAAGGCCGAAGGGGAAGGTTCCATGTGAACGGCACTTGCACATGGGTTAGTCGATCCTAAGAGCAGGGAAGCCCGTCAAACAGTAGCGTCCAGCGCGAGCTTCGAGAATCGGGTTAAAATTCCTGAACCGGGACGCGGCGGCTGGCAGCAACGTTAGAGTCCGGAGACGTCGGCGGGGGCCTCAGGAAGGATTATCTTCTGTTAACGGCCTGCCCACCCTGAACGGCTCAGCCGGAGGTGAGTCAGCAACCGGAAGAGCACCGCGTCGCGTGGTGTCCAGTGCGCCCCGGCGACCCGCAAGAAAATCCGGAGGACCGGTGCCGTCCGCGCCGGTCGTACTCATAACCGCATCGGTCTCAAGGTGAACAGCCTACGGTCAATGGAACAATGTAGGCAAGTCGGCAAATGGATCCGTAACCTCAGGAAAGGATTGGCTCGAGAAGTCTGGGCACGGGTCCCAGTCCGAACCAATCATTGCCGGCGCACCTCGAGCTGTCACGCGGCGAGCGGGTCGCCGCGTGCCGGCCGGGGACAATGGGAACGGCTCCCTCGAGGGGCCTTCCGGGCGACAGAGCGATCGACTCAGAGCTGGTACGGACAAGGGAATCCATTGTTTAATTAAAACAAAAGCATTGCGATGGTCCCTGCGGATGCTCACGCAATGTGATTTACGCCGATGCTCTGAATGTCAAAGTGAAGAAATTCAACCAGCGCGGGTAAACGGCGGGAGTAACTATGACTCTCTTAAGGTAGCCAAATGCCGTCATCTAATTGGTGACCGCGCGTGAATGGATTAACAGTTCCTTGTACATCTACCTCCAGCGAAACCACGTGAGGAACGGGCTTGGCGATCAGGGAAGACCTGATGAGCTTGACTCTAGTCCGACTTTGTGGTGACTTGAGAGGTGTGGGATAAGTGGGAGCTCTCAGGCGAGTGAAATACCACTACTTTTAACGTTATTTTACTTATTATTGAATGGGAGTAGGGCGGCCTCTTTTGGACCCAAAGTAGCCGGCCACAGCCGGTCCGAAGACATTGTCGGTGGGGAGTTTGGTTGGGCCTTTATCTGTTAAAAGATAACATGAGTGTGATAAGATAGGCTCAGCGAGCAATCTCGTGTGGAACAAAGGTAAAAGCTCGTTTGATTACGATTTCCGATCACGATCTGAACCCAGTAAGCGTGGCCTATCGATCCTTTAGACCTTCAGATTTGAAGCTAGAGGTGTCGGAAAAAGTTACCACGGGGATAAGCGGCTTGTGCAGCCAAGCGTTCATAGCGACGTTGCTTTTGATCCTTGATGTCGGCTCTTCCTATCATTGTGACGAGAATTCACCAAGTGTTGGATTGTTCACCCACCAATAGGGAACGTGGTGGGTTTAGACCGTCGTGAGGACAGTTAGTTTTACCCTCTTGATGGCCGCGTCAATAGTAATTCAACCTAGTACGGGAGAACCGTTGATTCGCACAATTGGTCATCGCGCTTGGTTGAAAAGCCCGTTGTGCAGAAGCTACCGTGCAATGTTGGATTATGGTGAACGCCTCTAAGTCGAATCCGGGCTAGAAGCGACGCACGCCCGTCGCCCGATGCCGACCCGCGGTGAGGCCTCGGCCCCCAAGGCGTGTCGTAGGTGCGACGGCCGCGGCGGACAAGTCATGAGCGCCTCCACAGGCGTAATTCCCGGGCAGCGGGTAGAATCCTTGCGGACGACTTTACGCGACGGGGTGTTGAGTGGCGGTGGCCTTCTGCCACGATCATGAGATCGACCCTTTGTCGCTTCGTTAATCCTCCCCATCGCCTATCCCATCCCCCTGGATTACATTGCACGCCCTACCACAGGGTCCCAGGTGGGGACTTGGTGTAAGGAGTTAGTTAAACACACAGCGTGCCGCCCCGCCGTGGAACATGCTGTGAGGGCCTTCTTTGAATCTGTGCCCGCTCCCCACATTGGTGACTCAGGGGACTTGTTCAATTTTACTTCGCCGTTGCCATGTTCATGGACCCAACATTGACTTCTTGTATTTGTTTGGGCCAGCAAAATCTTGATTAAAAACACTAAGTCACTAAGTGGAATAAGCGGCACAAAAAAGCTGTCCCGTTTGGACATGTGGGGAGCTCCCCTTCGGCACCTTAGTGCCTCGGATGTCAGAACCCACGAGCACCATAAACCTTCATTTGTTAGTGCGCAGGCGTCGGGCTAAAAAGTGTCCACCATTTGGGACATATGGAAACTAAGCGTGTCCCTATTTAGAGACATGTATGTCGCCACTGTAGCGCATTACCAAGTTTTTAGCTCTTTGGGGAAGAGACATTGAGCGGCGAGGGGTTATCGAAATAATACTCACGTATCGCATGCACGGCGTCGGTACTTCCCACGGTTAGGTTCGGCGGTGCTCGACGATCCATCCGTGAGGTATCCGGAATATCTGAAATCATCATGGGTGAGTCGGTGTGCGGGTCCCTCCCAATCAAAGGTAAATTCAAATATCATTATATATTTAGTACCCAACAATGAATGAGTTGTCCGGTCCCTCCCAATCCAAGGGTAGAGGTCGGATAGCCAACAATGGATGAATCCTCCGGTCCCTCCTTCCCCATAACAAGGCCTCGGCTTGGTGGCTGGATGTGAACCTGGAACACCATCAGTAACCTTGATGCTTGGATGTCTCGGGGCCTCAGCACCATGCACCTTGGTGCATGGATGTCTGGGAGCATCGGACACCATCGACAAATTATGCCTTGGTTGTGGGAAGCCTCGGGACCATGGCACCTCGGGTGCTATGATGTCAGAAGCCTCGGACAGCATCAGCAACCTAGGCCCTTGGAGTGCGGAGCCTCAGGCACCATCGGTACCTTAGTGCTTGGATGTGCAGAGCCTCGAGCTTTCCTCTGACTGAATTGCATGGATGGCCAAGCCTTGAGCACAAAGCTAAAGTTGGGCCCTGTTGAGTGCAGGGGCGTCGGGTAAAAAGTGTCCCATTTGAGACACATAGATATCACATTAGCGCATTGACCAAGTTTTTAGCTCTTTAGGGGAGGTGATATTGAGCGGCGGGGGTTGTCGAGGCACAGCCCATGCCGTATGCCGGACGTCGGTGCCCCCACCGCCGGTTAGGTTCAGGCAGTGCTCGGCGATCCGTCCAGCGGTGCTCCAGTCCGTCGGCGGTGCTCGGCGAACCGTTCGGTAGCGCGATAGCTTGGTCGTGCGGGGCCTCGGGCACCATCGGCACCTTGGTGCTAGGATGTGCGGGGCCGGACACATCAGCAAACCAGCCCTTGGCCATGAAGAGGCCTCGGGCGCCATGGCACCTCAGTGCTTCGATGTGCAGGGGCCTCGGGCACCATCGGCAACCTAGGCCCTTGGTCGTGGGGCCTCGGGCACCATCGGCACCTCGGTGCTATGATGTGCAGGAGCCTCGGACATCTGTCGGCAGGCCCTTGGTCGTGCAGGAGCCTCGAAGCACCATCAGCACCTTGGTGCTTGGATGTGCAGGAACCTCAGGCACCAT
>NW_026291449.1:17500-23980 GCF_025698545.1 Gossypium raimondii
TAGGTAGGACGGCGCGGCTGCTTCGTTGAGCCGCGCACGGGAATCGAGGCTCAAGTGGGCCATTTTGGTAGCGAGCGGCGATGCGGGATGAACCGGAAGCCAGGTTCGGTGCCCAGCGCGCGCTAACCTAGAACCACAAAGGGTGTTGTCGATTAAAGGCAATGGGACGGTGGTCATGGAAGTCGAAATCCGCTAAGGGGTGTAACAACTCACTGCCGAATCAACTAGCCCGAAAATGGATGGCGTGGCGCGCGACCTATACCCAGCCGTCAGGGCAGGGCCAGGCCCGATGGTAGGAGGGCGCGGCAGTCGCCACAAAACCCAGGGCTGAGCTGACAGGCGGCCGTCGTGCAGATCTTGGTGGTAGTAGCAAATATTCAAATGAACTTTGAAGGCCGAAGGGGAAGGTTCCATGTGAACGGCACTTGCACATGGGTTAGTCGATCCTAAGAGCAGGGAAGCCCGTCAAACAGTAGCGTCCAGCGCGAGCTTCGAGAATCGGGTTAAAATTCCTGAACCGGGACGCGGCGGCTGGCAGCAACGTTAGAGTCCGGAGACGTCGGCGGGGGCCTCAGGAAGGATTATCTTCTGTTAACGGCCTGCCCACCCTGAACGGCTCAGCCGGAGGTGAGTCAGCAACCGGAAGAGCACCGCGTCGCGTGGTGTCCAGTGCGCCCCGGCGACCCGCAAGAAAATCCGGAGGACCGGTGCCGTCCGCGCCGGTCGTACTCATAACCGCATCGGTCTCAAGGTGAACAGCCTACGGTCAATGGAACAATGTAGGCAAGTCGGCAAATGGATCCGTAACCTCAGGAAAGGATTGGCTCGAGAAGTCTGGGCACGGGTCCCAGTCCGAACCAATCATTGCCGGCGCACCTCGAGCTGTCACGCGGCGAGCGGGTCGCCGCGTGCCGGCCGGGGACAATGGGAACGGCTCCCTCGAGGGGCCTTCCGGGCGACAGAGCGATCGACTCAGAGCTGGTACGGACAAGGGAATCCATTGTTTAATTAAAACAAAAGCATTGCGATGGTCCCTGCGGATGCTCACGCAATGTGATTTACGCCGATGCTCTGAATGTCAAAGTGAAGAAATTCAACCAGCGCGGGTAAACGGCGGGAGTAACTATGACTCTCTTAAGGTAGCCAAATGCCGTCATCTAATTGGTGACCGCGCGTGAATGGATTAACAGTTCCTTGTACATCTACCTCCAGCGAAACCACGTGAGGAACGGGCTTGGCGATCAGGGAAGACCTGATGAGCTTGACTCTAGTCCGACTTTGTGGTGACTTGAGAGGTGTGGGATAAGTGGGAGCTCTCAGGCGAGTGAAATACCACTACTTTTAACGTTATTTTACTTATTATTGAATGGGAGTAGGGCGGCCTCTTTTGGACCCAAAGTAGCCGGCCACAGCCGGTCCGAAGACATTGTCGGTGGGGAGTTTGGTTGGGCCTTTATCTGTTAAAAGATAACATGAGTGTGATAAGATAGGCTCAGCGAGCAATCTCGTGTGGAACAAAGGTAAAAGCTCGTTTGATTACGATTTCCGATCACGATCTGAACCCAGTAAGCGTGGCCTATCGATCCTTTAGACCTTCAGATTTGAAGCTAGAGGTGTCGGAAAAAGTTACCACGGGGATAAGCGGCTTGTGCAGCCAAGCGTTCATAGCGACGTTGCTTTTGATCCTTGATGTCGGCTCTTCCTATCATTGTGACGAGAATTCACCAAGTGTTGGATTGTTCACCCACCAATAGGGAACGTGGTGGGTTTAGACCGTCGTGAGGACAGTTAGTTTTACCCTCTTGATGGCCGCGTCAATAGTAATTCAACCTAGTACGGGAGAACCGTTGATTCGCACAATTGGTCATCGCGCTTGGTTGAAAAGCCCGTTGTGCAGAAGCTACCGTGCAATGTTGGATTATGGTGAACGCCTCTAAGTCGAATCCGGGCTAGAAGCGACGCACGCCCGTCGCCCGATGCCGACCCGCGGTGAGGCCTCGGCCCCCAAGGCGTGTCGTAGGTGCGACGGCCGCGGCGGACAAGTCATGAGCGCCTCCACAGGCGTAATTCCCGGGCAGCGGGTAGAATCCTTGCGGACGACTTTACGCGACGGGGTGTTGAGTGGCGGTGGCCTTCTGCCACGATCATGAGATCGACCCTTTGTCGCTTCGTTAATCCTCCCCATCGCCTATCCCATCCCCCTGGATTACATTGCACGCCCTACCACAGGGTCCCAGGTGGGGACTTGGTGTAAGGAGTTAGTTAAACACACAGCGTGCCGCCCCGCCGTGGAACATGCTGTGAGGGCCTTCTTTGAATCTGTGCCCGCTCCCCACATTGGTGACTCAGGGGACTTGTTCAATTTTACTTCGCCGTTGCCATGTTCATGGACCCAACATTGACTTCTTGTATTTGTTTGGGCCAGCAAAATCTTGATTAAAAACACTAAGTCACTAAGTGGAATAAGCGGCACAAAAAAGCTGTCCCGTTTGGACATGTGGGGAGCTCCCCTTCGGCACCTTAGTGCCTCGGATGTCAGAACCCACGAGCACCATAAACCTTCATTTGTTAGTGCGCAGGCGTCGGGCTAAAAAGTGTCCACCATTTGGGACATATGGAAACTAAGCGTGTCCCTATTTAGAGACATGTATGTCGCCACTGTAGCGCATTACCAAGTTTTTAGCTCTTTGGGGAAGAGACATTGAGCGGCGAGGGGTTATCGAAATAATACTCACGTATCGCATGCACGGCGTCGGTACTTCCCACGGTTAGGTTCGGCGGTGCTCGACGATCCATCCGTGAGGTATCCGGAATATCTGAAATCATCATGGGTGAGTCGGTGTGCGGGTCCCTCCCAATCAAAGGTAAATTCAAATATCATTATATATTTAGTACCCAACAATGAATGAGTTGTCCGGTCCCTCCCAATCCAAGGGTAGAGGTCGGATAGCCAACAATGGATGAATCCTCCGGTCCCTCCTTCCCCATAACAAGGCCTCGGCTTGGTGGCTGGATGTGAACCTGGAACACCATCAGTAACCTTGATGCTTGGATGTCTCGGGGCCTCAGCACCATGCACCTTGGTGCATGGATGTCTGGGAGCATCGGACACCATCGACAAATTATGCCTTGGTTGTGGGAAGCCTCGGGACCATGGCACCTCGGGTGCTATGATGTCAGAAGCCTCGGACAGCATCAGCAACCTAGGCCCTTGGAGTGCGGAGCCTCAGGCACCATCGGTACCTTAGTGCTTGGATGTGCAGAGCCTCGAGCTTTCATTGGCTCGAGGGGGGCACGGGGTCCCGTCCCGAACCGTCGGCTGCCGGCGCCTTTGCTCGAGCTGCTCCGCGGCGAGCGGGTCGCACGATGCCGGGAGGGCTGGGAACAGCTCCCTCGGGGCCTTCCGGGCGACGACAGTCGACTCGAACTGGTACGGACAAGGGAATCCATGTTTAATTAAAACAAAGCATTGCGATGGTCCTGCGGATGCTCACGCAATGTGATTTACGCGATGCTCACGAATGTCAAAGTGAAGAAATTCAACCAAGCGCGGGTAAGCGGCGGGAGTAACTATGACTCTCTTAAGGTAGCCAAATGCCTCGTCATCTAATTAGTGACGCGCATGAATGGATTAACGAGATTCCCCGTCACATCTACTATCCGGCGAAACCACGCCAAGGGAAGCGGGCTTGGCAGAATCAGCTGAGGAAAGAAGACCTGTTGAGCTTGACTCTAGTCCGACTTTGTGAAATGACTTGAGAGGTGTAGGATAAGTGGGAGCTCTCGGCGAAATTGAAATACCACTACTTTTAACGTTATTTTACTTATTCCGTGAATCGGAGGCGGGGCACGGCCCTCTTTTGGACCCAAAGGCCGGCTTGCCCGGCGATCGAGCGGAAGACATTGTCGGTGGGGAGTTTGGTGGGGCGGCACATCTGTTAAAGATAACAGGTGTCCTAAGATGAGCTCAACGAGCAGAAATCTCGTGTGGAACAAAGGGTAAAAGCTCGTTTGATTACGATTTCCGTCGAATCGAACCGTGAAAGCGTGGCCTATCGATCCTTTAGACCTTGAATTTGAAGCTAGAGGTGTCGAGAAAAGTTACCACGGGGATAAGCGGCTTGTGGCGTAGCGTTCATAGCGACGTTGCTTTTGATCCTTCGATGTCGGCTCTTCCTATCATTGTGAAGCGAAATTCACCAAGTGTTGGATTGTTCACCCACCAATAGGGAACGTGAGTGGGTTTAGACCGTCGTGAGACGGTTAGTTTACCCTCTTGATGGCCGCGTCGCAATAGTAATTCAACCTAGTACGAGAGGAACCGTTGATTCGCACAATTGGTCATCGCGCTTGGTTGAAAAGCCGATGTGTGAAGCTACCGTGCGTTGGATTATGGTGAACGCCTCTAAGTCGAATCCGGGCTAGAAGCGACGCACGCGCCCGTCGCCGATTGCCGACCGCGATGGGGCCTCTGGCCCCAAGGGCACGTGTCGTAGGTGCGCGGCCGCGGCGGACAAATCGCGAGCGCCTCCACGGGCGTAATTCCCACCGGCGGGTAGAATCGCTGCGGAGCGACTTAAATACGCGACGGGGTATTGTAAGTGGCGAGTGGCCTTCGCCCACGATCCGAGATTGACCTTCAATAGCTTAAGTTCGTCCTCCCTATCATATCCCATCCCCTGGATTACATTGCCCGACCCTGCAGAGATTCCCCGGTGGGGACAGTGTAAGGAGTTAGTTAAACACTGGCCGTGCCGCCCCCCGCCGTGGAACATGGCTGTGAGGGGCGCCTGGCAGATGCGGTGCGAGCTCCCCCTGTTGGTGACTCGGGGACTTGTTCAATTTTACGCTTTATCGTGCCATGTTTCATGGACCCAACATTAAACTTCTTGTATTTGTTTTGGGCCAGCAGCAAAATCTTGATTAAAAACGCTAAGTCACTAGAAAGTGGAATAAAGCGGCACAAAAAAAGCATCCCGTTTCGACATGTGGAAGCTCCACATATCGGCACCTTAGTGCCTCGGATGTGCTGGAGCAGCGAGCACCATCGACTTCTGGCCCCTGACCCAGTGCAGAGCGTCGGGCTAAAAAAGTGTCCTGTTTTTGGGACATATGGAAACTAAAAAAAGCGTGTCCTATTTAGGACACATGTATAGCCTTTGATAGCGCATTGATTAAGTTTTTAAGCTCTTTAGGGGAAGAGACATTGAGCGGCGGGGGTTATCGGGGCAATACTCACGCCATCGCATGCCGAGGCGTCGATGCCCCACCACGGTTAGGTTCAGCGATGCTCCGGCGATCCATCGGCCCGGTATCCGAGATATCTGAGAAGTCATCATGGGTGAGTCGATTATGTTGGGTCCCTCCAATACCAAGGTAGAATTCAAATATCATTATATGTTAGAATTTACCCAACAATGAGTTTGTCGGTCCCTCCCAATCCAAGGTAGAATTGGGATAGCGAACAATGGATGATCCTCCAGGTCCCTCCCCTTTGTGAGCCTCGGCACTGTAGTGGCTCGGATGTGTGGGAGCCTGAGACACCATCGGTAACCTTGATGCTTGGATGTGCGGGAGCCTCGGCACCATCGGCACCTTGGTGCATGGATGTGCTGGAGCATCGGACACCATCGGCAAATTATGCCCTTGGTTGTGGGAAGCCTCGGAGACCATCGGCACCTCGGTGCTATGATGTCTGGAGCCTCGGACCTTTGTCGGCAACCTAGGCCCTTGGTGGTGCAGGGCCTCGGCACCATCGGTACCTTGGTGCTTGGATGTGCAGGGAGCCTCGAGCACCATCGGCACCTTGGTGCATGGATGGCAGGGAGCCTTGAGCACCAAAGCTAAGTTGGGCCCTGTTGGTGCGGGGCGTCGGGTAAAAAGTGTCCCCATTTGGACACATGAATGTCACTGGTAGCGCATTGACCAAGTTTTTAGCTCTTTAGGGGAGGTGATATTGAGCGGCGGGGTTGTCGAGGCACGGCCCGCCCGTATGCGGACGTCGGTGCCCCCACCGCCAGTTAGGTTCGGCGGTGCTCCGGCGATCCGTCCGGCGGTGCTCGGCGATCCGTCCGGCGGTGCTCCGCGAACCGTTCGTAGCATAGGCCCTTGGTCGTCGGGAGCCTCGGGCACCATCGGCACCTTGGTGCTAGGATGTCGAGCCCCGGACACCATCGCAAACTAAGCCCTTGGCCATGAAGGAGCCTCGGGCGCCATCGGCACCTCGGTGCTTCGATGTGCAGGAGCCTCGGGCACCATCGGCAACCTAGGCCCTTGGTCGTGCAGGGCCTCGGGCACCATCAGCACCTCGGTGCTATGATGTGCAGGAGCCTCGGTTCCAACCTAGGCCCTTGGTCGTGCAGGGGCCTCGGCACCATCGGCACCTTGGTGCTTGGATGTGCAGAACCTCGGGCACCATCGGCAACCTAGGCCCTTGGTCGTGCGAGAGGCTCGGGCACCATCGGCAAACTAAGCCCTTGG
>NW_026291450.1:0-23345 GCF_025698545.1 Gossypium raimondii
TCGCGGTGTCGGTGCTTCGATGATCTTTGTTCTCTTATGCATAAAATATCTGAGCGACTCTCGACAGCGGATATCTCGGCTCTCGCATCGATGAAGAGCGTGGCGAAATCACGATACTTGGTGTGAATGCGAGAATCCGTGAACCATCGAGTCTTTGAGCATAAGTTGCGCCCCAAGCCATTAGGTAGAGACACGTCTGCTGGGTGTCGCGCATCGTCGCCCCCATCCAACCATGAGCCCTCGAGCCTCGGTTGGACCGCGGGTGAAATTGGCCTCCGTGCGCTCCACGACCGGCGGTTGGCCTAAATTCGAGTCCTCGGCGACATCATCGTCATGACGATCGGTGGTAATCTTTGTAAGCAACCTCGTTGGTCGTCTTGGCGTCCGTCGTCGAGACCCTTGAACCCTTCGGCATCGCAAGGGGCGGTGCTCGCATCGCGACCCAGTCGGCGGGATTACCGTGAGTTTAAGCATATCAATAAGCGGAGGAAAAAACTTACGAGATTCCCCTAATAGCAATGGCGAGCGGGAAAAGCCCGGCTTGAGAATCGGTCGCCATCGGCGTCCGAATTGTAGTCTGGAGAAGCGTCCTCGGCTGACGGACCGGGCCCAAGTCCCTGGAAAGAAGCGGGGAAGGTGAAAGCCCGTCGTGCGGACCTGTCGCACCTGGTGACATCTCTGAGTCGGGTTGTTTGGGAATCTGACCCTAATCGGCGGTAAATTCCGTCAAAGGCTAAATCTGAGCGAGAGGCAGATGGCGAACAAATCCATGAGGAAAGATGAAAAGGACTTTGAAAGAGAGTCAAAAGTGCTTGAAATTGTCGGGAGGAAGCGGATGGGGGCGGCGATGCGCCCGGTCGGATGTGGAGCAGCGAGGCCGTCCGCCGTCGGCTTCGAGGCGTGGACCCGGCGAGGTCGTGGTGGGCCCAAGCCGGGCCTTTGATCGCCCGTGGAGGCGTCGTCGCCTCGATCGTGGGATTGACCCGCGCCGCCTCGGCGTGCTTGACACTGCGTGCTCGGGCGTCGACTGCGGGCTCCCCATTCGGCCCGTCTTGAAACACGGACCAAAAGTCGACATGTGTGCGAGTCAGCGGGCTAGAAAACCCGTAAAGCGCAAGGAAGGCGATTGGCGGGATCCTCGCGGGTGCACCGCCGACCGACCTTGATCTTCGAGAAGGGTTGGTGAGAGCATGCTGTCGGGACGAAAGATGGTGAACTATGCTGGCGGGCGAAGCGGAGAAACTCTGGTGGAGGCCGCATGGCGATCTTGACGATGCAAATCGTTAAATCGACTTGGGTATAGGGGCGAAAGACTAATCGAGCCGTCTAGTGGTGGTTCCTCAGAAGTTTCCCTCGGGATATTTGGAGCCCTTAGCGAGTTCTGTCGGGTAAAGCCAATGATTAGAGGCATCGAGGCATAGCGCCCTCGACCTATTCTCAAACTTTAAATAGGTAGGGGCCAGTGTGGTGCCCGTTGAGCAGCGCCACAGAATCGAGCTCAAGTGGGCCATTTTGGTAGCGAGGCTGGCGTCTTGGGATGAGCAGGAGCCGGGTTCTGATTGCCCAGCTGCAGCTAACCTAGAACCCACAAAGGGTGTTGGTCGATTAAGGCAGCGGGGCGGTGGTCATGGAAGTGAAATCCGCTAAGGAGTGTGTAACAACTCACTGCCGAATCAACTAGCCCGAAAATGGATGGCGCTTAAGCGCGCGACCTATCCCGGCCGTCGGGGCAAGGGCGAGCCCGATGAGTAGGAGGAGGCGGTCGCCCATAAAACCCGGCCTTGAGCAGCGGGGCGGCCGTCGGTGCGAGATCTTGGTGGTAGTAGCAAATATTCAAATGAGAACTTTGAAGGCGAAGGGAAAGGTTCCATGTGAGCGGCACTTGCACATGGGTTAGTCGATCCTAAGAGGCGGGGAAGCCGTCCAAGCAGTAGCGATCAGTGTGAGCTTGAGGAATCGGGTTAAAATTCTGAGCAAGGACCTTGGTGGTGGCAACAGCGTTAAAGTCCGGAGGCGTCGGCGGGGGCCTCGGGAAGAGTTATCTTTTACATTTAACGGCTGCCCACCACAGAAGCAGCTCGGTAGGAGGTAGAGTCAATGGCCGGAAGAACACCTGCGTCGCGTGGTGTCGGTCGCCCGTGACCTTGAAAATCCGGAGGGCCGAGTGCCGTCCGCGCCGGTCGTACTCATAACGCATCGGTCTCAAGGTGAGCGACCTACGGTCAATGGAACAATGTAGGCAAGGAAGTCGGCAAAATGGATCCGTAACCTCGGGAAAAGGATTGGCTCGAGAAATTTGAGCACGGGGTCCCGATCCGAACCGTCATTCTTAGGCGCCTTTGCTCGGCTGCTCCATGGCGAGGCGGGTCGCCAGCGTCTTCGGCCGAGACGCAATGAGAGCAGCTCCTCGGGGCCTTCCAGGCGACGACGGTCGACTTCGAGCTGAAATGCGGACAAGGGAATCCATTATTTAATTAAAACAAAGCATTGCGATGGTCCTGCGGATGCTCACGCAATGTGATTTACGCTTGATGCTCACGAATGTCAAAGTGAAGAAATTCAACCAAGCGGCGGGTAAGCGGCGGGAGTAACTATGACTCTCTTAAGGTAGCCAAATGCCTCGTCATCTAATTAGTGGCGCATGAATGGATTAACGAGATTCCCCTTGTCACATCTACTATCCGGTGAAACCACGACCAAGGAGCGGGCTTGGCGAGAATCGTGAGGAAAGAAGACCTGTTGAGCTTGACTCTAGTCCGACTTTGTGAAATGACTTGAGAGGTGTAGGATAAGTGGGAGCTCTCGGTGAAATTGAAATACCACTACTTTTAACGTTATTTTACTTATTAGTGAATCGGATGAGGCACGGCCCCTCTTTTTGGACCCAAAGGCGGCTTGGCCCGCCGATCAGCGGAAGACATTGTCGGTGGGGAGTTTGGTGAGGCGGCACATCTGTTAAAGATACTTGGTGTCCTAAGATGAGCTCAGCGAGCAATCTCGTGTGGAACAAAAGGGTAAAAGCTTCGTTTGATTACGATTTCGGTCTGAATCTGAGCCAGTGAAAGCGTGGCCTATCGATCCTTTAGACCTTGAATTTGAAGCTAGAGGTGTCGGAAAAGTTACCACGAGGATAAGCGGCTTGTGGCGATAGCGTTCATAGCGACGTTGCTTTTGATCCTTGATGTCGGCTCTTCCTATCATTGTGAAGCGAAATTCACCAAGTGTTGGATTGTTCACCCACCAATAGGGAGCGTGAAATTTGGGTTTAGGCCGTCGTGAGGCAGGTTAGTTTACCCTCTTGATGGCAGCGTCGCAATAGTAATTCAACCTAATCGAGAGGCAGTTGATTCGCACAATTGGTCATCGGCGCTTGGTTGAAAAGCGATGTGTGAAGCTACCGTCTTGTTGGATTATGGTGAACGCCTCTAAGTCGAGAATCCGGGCTAGAAGCGACATACCGCGCCCGTCGCCCGATTGCCGACCAGCGATGGGGCCTCTGGGCCCCAAAGACGCGTGTCGTGGAGTGCTGTGACATGGCGGACAAGTCATGGCGCCTCCACTGGGCGTAATTCCCACCGGCGGCGGGTAGAATCCTTCTGGAGCGACTTAAATCTGTGACGGGGTATTGTAAGTGGCGAGTGGCCTTCTTGCCACGATCCTTGAGATTGACCCTTTGTAAGCCGATTAGTCCCTCCCTATCGCCTATCCCATCCCCCTAGTTACATTGCGACCCTACCACAGGGTCCCCGGTGGGGACTTGGTGTAAGGAGTTAGTTAAACACTGGCCGTGCCGCCCCCCCCGTGGAACATGGCTGTGAGGGGCCTTTCTTTGGTCTTGGTGCGGCTCCCCTGATTGGTGACTCAGGGGACTTGTTCAATTTTACGCCCCATCGTGCCATGTTTCATGGACCCAACATTGACTTCTTGTATTTGTTTTGGGCCATGACAAAATCTTGATTAAAAACACTAAGTCACTAAGTGGAATAAGCGGCACAAAAAAGCATCCCGTTTGGACATGTGGGGAGCTCCCCTTGTCGGCACCTTAGTGCCTCGGATGTCTGAGAACCCACAGAGCACCATCGACAACTCTGACCCCTGTTGGTGCGGAGCGTCGGGCTAAAAAAGTGTCCTGTTTGGACATATGGAAACTAAAAAAACGTGTCCTATTTAGGACACATGTATATGCTTTGGTAGCGCATTGACCAAGTTTTTTAGCTCTTTAGGGGAAGAGACATTGGCGGCGGGGGTTATCGGGGCAATGCTCACGCCCATCGCATGCCGGGCGTCGGTGCCCCCACCACCGGTTAGGTTCGGCGGTGCTCGGCGATCCATCCGTGAGTATCCGGAATATCTGAAGTCATCATGGGTGAGTCGGTGTCTTGGGTCCCTCCCAATACCAAAGGTAGAATTCAAATATCATTATATGTTCGGTACCCAACAATGAATGAGTTGTCGGTCCCTCCCAATCCAAGGGTAGAATTCGGATAGCCAACAATGGATGAATCCTCCCGGTCCCTCCCCTTTCGCAACAAGAGCCTCCAGCACCTTGGTGGCTCGGATGTGTGGGAGCCTCAGACACCATCGGTAACCTTGATGCTTGGATGTGCGGGAGCCTCGAGGCACCATCGGCACCTTGGTGCATGGATGTCTTGGGAGCATCGGACACCATCGGCAAATTATGCCCTTGGTTGTGGGAAGCCTCGGAGACCATCGGCACCTCGGTGCTATGATGTACGGGAGCCTCGGACACTTTGTCGGCAACCTAGGCCCTTGGTCGTGCGGGAGCCTCGAGCACCATCGGTACCTTGGTGCTTGGATGTGCGGGAGCCTCGAGCACCATCGGCACCTTGGTGCATGGATGAGCGGGAGCCTTGAGCACCAAAGCTAAAGTTGGGCCCTGTTGGTGCGGGGCGTCGGGTAAAAAGTGTCCCCATTTCGGACACATGAATGTCACTGGTAGCGCATTGACCAAGTTTTTAGCTCTTTAGGGGAGGTGATATTGGCGGCGGGGGTTGTCGAGGGCGGCCCCCATGCCGTATGCGGACGTCGGTGCCCCCCCACCGCCGGTTAGGTTCGGCGGTGCTCGTGATCCGTCCGCGGTGCTCGGCGATCCGTCCGGCGGTGCTCCGTGAACCGTTCCGTAGCATAGGCCCTTAGTCGTGCGGGAGCCTCGGGCACCATCGGCACCTTGGTGCTAGGATGTCTGAGAGCCGGACACCATCGGCAAACTAAGCCCTTGGCCATGAAGGAGCCTCGGGCGCCATCGGCACCTCGGTGCCGATGTGCGGGAGCCTCGGGCACCATCGGCAACCTAGGCCCTTGGTCGTGCGGGAGCCTCGGGCACCATCGGCACCTCGGTGCTATGATGTCTGGGAGCCTCGGACCTTGTCGGCAACCTAGGCCCTTGGTCGTGCAGGGAGCCTCGAGCACCATCGGCACCTTGGTGCTTGGATGTCTGGGAACCTCGGGCACCATCGGCAACCTAGGCCCTTGGTGCGTGCGAGAGGCTCGGGCACCATCGGCAAACTAAGCCCTTGGTCGTGCGGGAGCCTCGGGCACCATCGAGAAAATAGGCCCTTGGTCGTGCGGGTGCCTCGGCCGCCATCGGCCCCTAGGTCTTTGGGATGTCGGGAGCCTCGGACACCATCGGCAAACTAGGCCCTTGGTCGTGCGGGAGCCTCGGACCTTGTCGGCAACCTAGGCCCTTGGTCGTCTGGGAGCCTCGAGCACCATCGACACCTTGGTGCTTGGATGTGCGGGAACCTCGGGCACCATCGGCAACCTAGGCCCTTGGTGGTGCGAGAGGCTCGGGCACCATCGGCAAACTAAGCCCTTGGTCGTGCGGGAGCCTCGGGCACCATCGGTAAAATAGGCCCTTTGGTGGTGCGGGGCCTCGGCCACCATCGGCACCTCGGCCCTTGGTCGTCTGGGAGCCTCGGCCACCATCGGCACCTTGGTGGCTCGGATGTCTGGGAGCCTCGGGCGACATCGGCACCTCGGTGGCTAGGATGTGCGGGAGCCTCGGACACCATCGGCAACTTGGTGCTTGGATGTGCGGGAGCCTCGGGCACCCATCGGCACCTTGGTGCACAGGATGTCTTGAGCTAAAGAAGAGTGTCGCATTTGAGACGGTCGAATGTTGCTGGTAGCATATTGTGAAGTTTTTAGCTCTTTAAGGGGTGAGATCCGCTGCCCGGCGTGCCCCTCCGAGCCGAGGTGGGGTGCGTCTAGCCCCCATGGGGTCGGGTAAATCATAGCGACTCACTGCAGGGGTGAGTCGGTCGCCGGCGGTGGTGGTAGGGGTGACAATTTTCCGGCCGGTCAAGCCGTGCCCATAGAAATGTAATAGCGACTCCAAGACCAAGTTCCTATTGGGCAAAGATCTCTTGGGGTGGCTTATGCATTGCTATGGGCTCGAGCTTGGCTTGCCCTTCGCCCGTCACGTTTAGGGGCGCCTTGTGCATCCCAAGTCGGCGACCACACGGTGCCTTGGCCTTGCCAAGCCCTTGCCGCATTGAAGCGCCGCGACCCTAGTACCAAGTCCTTTGGTGGCAGCGGCCTTTGGGGGTGTAAGTTGAGTTTGTAGGCTCGGTCTTGGCTCGACCAAGTCCGGTGGGACTTTTCCCTCGTAGTTCTCGTGCCAGCGGTTGTAGTGCGCCCTCGTTCGTTGTTCCTTCGCTCCCCTACCATTCGGTTGGGTGGGTACATTGGGCGGTGTGCGTGGGCGCTACTACTAATCATAATAGGCATATGAGTGGCGTTTTGGTTGTGTGTATTGGCGGGCTCCATGCTACTCGCATCGAGCTGTCGATCCGCACTCCTCTTCATTAAGTCCCCTTGTTATGTCGAACTCAAGGAGTGCGATCGGGATCTGTCTTTGCGTACCTAAGCGGATGGAATTATGGATGTGTTGCCGTCCCTTCTCCATCCGTGCCCTTGAGTGCGTGGTGGACCTCAATCGTGCCTTGTGTCCGAGTCGCCCCTTAAATCGGCGTGGCCTCGTCGGTGCTTTGGTGGTGCTCGATCGTGCTTCGGATCTGGAAAATATTTTTGAGAGTAGGGTTGAGGCCCTCATCTCTCGATGCCTATGCATTTGTCTCTTGACACAGACGATGCTCGTGCTCTGTTATGACCTCTTCGTAGCTCACGGGGCATGTTGAGGGCCATGCGGTCTGCGGCGTCGCGGAGAATGCTACTGGTTGATCTGCCGGTAGTCATATGCTTGTCTCAAAGATTAAGCCATGCATGTGTAAGTATGAACAAATTGATTTGTGAAGCTGCGAATGGCTCATTAAATCGATTATAGTTTGTTTGATGGTATTTGCTACTCGGATAGCAGTAGTAATTCTAGAGCTATCGTGCAACAAACCCGACTTCTGGAAGGATGCATTTATTAGATAAAAGGTCGGCGGGCTTTGCCGTTGCTCGATGATTCATGATAACTCGACGGATCGCTTACGGCCTTTGTGCGTGACGCATCATTCAAATTTACGCCTATCAACTTTCGATGGTAGGATAGTGGCCTACTATGGTGGTGACGGGTGGCGGAGAATTAGGGTTCGATTAGGAGGGAGCACGAAAGCGGCTACCACATCCAAGGAAGGCGGCGGTAGCGCAAATTACCCAATCGACACGGGGAGGTAGTGACAATAAATAACAATCTAGGGCTCTATGAGTGCAGTAATTGGAATAAGTACAATCTAAATCCTTAACGAGGATCCATTGGAGGCAAGTGCGGTGCCCGGTGGTAGCGGTAATTCCGGCTCAATAGCGTATATTTAAGTTGTTGCAGTTAAAAAGCTCGTAGTTGGACTTAGGGGTGGGTCGGCCGGTCCGCCTCACGGTGAGCACCGATGCCTTTCGTCCCTCTTGCGGCGATCTCGCTCTGGCCTTAATTGGTAGAATTCGTTCCTCGTATTTGTTACTTTGAAGAAATTAGAGTGCTCAAAGCGGGCCTACGCTTGTATACATTAGCATGGGATAACATCATAGGATTTCGATCCTATTGTGTTGGCCTTGGGATCGGAGTAATGATTAACGAGGGGACGGTCGGGGCATTACGTATTTCATAGTCGGAGGTGAAATTCTTGGATTTATGAAGGCGAACAAGCTGCGAAAGCATTTGCCAAGGATGTTTTCATTAATCAAGAGCGAAAGTTGGGGGCTCGAAGGCGATCGGATCCGTCCTAGTCTCAACCATAAGCGATCTTGAGCCGAGGATCGGCGGATGTTGCTTTTAGGACTCATGGCACCTTATGAGAAATCAAAGTCTTTGGGTTAGGGAGTATGGTGCATAAATTTGAAACTTAAAGGAATTGTGGAAGGGCACCACGAGTGGAGCTGCGGCAATTGACTCAACAGGAAACTTACGAGTCGGACATAGTAAGGATTAATGGTGAGAGCTCTTTCTTGATTCTATGGGTGGTGGTGCATGGCCGTTCTTAGTTGGTGGAAGCGATTTATGCAGTTAATTAGTTAGCGAGCGAGACCTCGACTGCTAACTAGCTACGGAGGTGATCCTCCGTGGCTAGCTCTTAGAGGACTATGGCCTTTTAGGCCAAGGAAGTTTGAGGCAATAGCAGTGCGTGATGCCCTTAGATGTTACGGGGCGCTTGCTTCTGTGATGTATTCAGCGAGTCTATAGCCTTGGCAAGCGGGCCGGGTAATCTTTGAAATTTCATCGTGATGGGGATAGATCATTGCAATTGTTGGTCTTCAGCGAGGAATTCCTAGTAGCGCGAGTCATCATTTCGCGTTGACTAAATCCACGCCCTTTGTACACACGCCCGTCGCTCCTACCGATTGAATGGTCGGTGAAGTGTTGGGATCGCGGCGGCGTGGGCGGTTATTTGCCCATGACGTCGCGAGAATCGAACCTTATCATTTAGAGGAAGGAGAAGTCGTAACAAGGTTTCCGTAGGTGAACTGCGGAAGGATCATTGTCGAAACACGCCTAGCGAGCGACCCTTGAGCGAGTTGCAAACAACACGGAGGTGGTGCGGGTGCATCCTCGCCTCTCGCCACCCGTGTCTCGGGCGGGCGGTCTCGTCGTCCCTACGCCCGTCGGGTGGGGTGAGATCTGGGATCAACCTCTTGAGGCAAAGCGAACAAACCCGTGGCGAATCGCGCCAAGGAATCGAAAGCGAAAAAAGGGCCGTCTTACAGCCGCCGCACCGTTCGCGGTGTCGGTGCTTGATGATCTTTGTTCTCTTGTGCATAAAATATCTGAGCGACTCTCGACAGCGGATATCTCGGCTCTCGCGCCGATGAAGAGCGTGGCGAAATCACGATACTTGGTGTGAATGCGAGAATCCGTGAACCATCGAGTCTTTGAGCATAAGTTGCGCCCCAAGCCATTAGGCGAGAGACACGTCTGCTGGGTGTCACGCATCGTCGCCCCATCCAACCATGAGCCCTCGAGCCTCGGTTGGACCATGCGGAAATTGGCCTCCGTGCGCTCCGGCCGGCGGTTGGCCTAAATTCGAGTCCTCGGCGACATCATCGTCATGACGATCGGTGGTAATCTTGTAAGCAACCTCGTTGGTCGTCGTGGCGTCCGTCGTCGAGACCCTTGAACCCTTCGGCATCGCAAGGGCGGTGCTCGCATCGCGACCCAGTCGGCGGGATTACCGTGAGTTTAAGCATATCAATAAGCGGAGGAAAAAAACTTACGAGATTCCCCTAGTAGCAATGGCGAGCAGGAAAAGCCCGGCTTGAGAATCGGTCGCCATCGGCGTCCAATTGTAGTCTGGAGAAGCGTCCTCGGTGACGGACCGGGCCCAAGTCCCTGGAAAGAAGCGCGGGAAGGTGAGCCCGTCGTGCGGACCTGTCGCGCTCCAGTGACATTTGTCTCTGAGTCGGGTTGTTTGGGAATCTGACCCTAATCGGCGGTAAATTCCGTCAAGGCTAAATCTGGCGAGAGGCAGATGGCGAACAAATCTGCATGAGGAAAGATGAAAAGGACTTTGAAAAGAGAGTCAAAGTGCTTGAAATTGTCGGGAGGAAGCGGATGGGGGCGGCGATGCGCCCGGTCGGATGTGGGCAGCGAGGCCGTCCGCCGTCGGCTTCAGGCGTGGACCGGCCTTGGTCGTGGCGGCGGCCCAAGCCGGGCCTTTGATCGCCCGTGGAGGCGTCGTCGCCTCGATCGTGGGATTGACCGCGCGCCGCCTCGGCGTGCTTGGCACTGCGTGCTCGGGCGTCGACTGCGGGCTCCCATTCGGCCCGTCTTGAAACACGGACCAAAGTCGACATGTGTGCGAGTCAGCGGGCTAGAAAACCCGTAAAGGCGCAAGGAAGGCGATTGGCGGGATCCTCGCGGGTGCCGCCGACCGACCTTGATCTTCGAGAAGGGTTGGTGAGAGCATGCTGTCGGGACGAAAGATGGTGAACTATGCTGGCGGGCGAAGCGGAGAAACTCTGGTGGAGGCCCATGGCGATCTTGACGATGCAAATCGTTAAATCGACTTGGGTATAGAGGCGAAAGACTAATCGAGCCGTCTAGTAGTGGTTCCTCAGAAGTTTCCCTCGGGATATTTGGAGCCCTTAGCGAGTTCTGTCGGGTAAAGCCAATGATTAGAGGCATCGAGGCATAGCGCCCTCGACCTATTCTCAAACTTTAAATAGGTAGGGCGGTGGGGTGCCCGTTGAGCAGCGCCACAGAATCGAGCTCAAGTGGGCCATTTTGGTAGCGAGGCTGGCGTCTTGGGATGAGCAGGAGCCGGGTTCTGGTGCCCAGCTGGCGCTAACCTAGAACCCACAAAGGGTGTTGGTCGATTAAGGCAAGCGGGGCGGTGGTCATGGAAGTGAAATCCGCTAAGAGTGTGTAACAACTCACTGCCGAATCAACTAGCCCGAAAATGGATGGCGCTTAAGCGCGACCTATCCCGGCCCGTCGGGGCAAGGGCGAGCCCCGATGAGTAGGAGGCGGTGGTCGTCATATAAAACGAGGCCTTGAGCAGGCGGAGGCGGCCGTCGGTCTGAGATCTTGGTGGTAGTAGCAAATATTCAAATGAGAACTTTGAAGGCGAAGAGGGAAAGGTTCCATGTGAGCGGCACTTGCACATGGGTTAGTCGATCCTAAGAGGCGGGGAAGCCGTCCAAGCAGTAGCGATCAATGTGAGCTTGAGGAATCGGGTTAAAATTCTGAGCAAGGACCTTTGGTGGCAACAGCGTTAAAGTCCGGAGGCGTCGGCGGGGGCCTCGGGAAGAGTTATCTTTTACATTTAACGGCTGCCCACCACAGAAGCAGCTCGGTAGGAGGTAGATCAATGGCCGGAAAAACACCTGCGTCGCGTGGTGTCGGTCGCCCGTGACCTTGAAAATCCGGAGGACCGAGTGCCGTCCGCGCCGGTCGTACTCATAACGCATCGGTCTCAAGGTGAGCGACCTACGGTCAATGGAACAATGTAGGCAAGGAAGTCGGCAAAATGGATCCGTAACCTCGGGAAAAGGATTGGCTCGAGAAATTTGAGCACGGGGTCCCGATCCGAACCGTCATTCTTAGGCGCCTTTGCTCGGCTGCTCCATGGCGAGGCGGGTCGCCAGCGTCTTGGCCGAGAGACAATGAGGAGCAGCTCCCTCGGGGCCTTCCGGCGACGAGCGGTCGACTTCGAGGCTGAAATGCGGACAAGGGAATCCATTGTTTAATTAAAACAAAGCATTGCGATGGTCCTGCGGATGCTCACGCAATGTGATTTACGCTTGATGCTCACGAATGTCAAAGTGAAGAAATTCAACCAAGCGGCGGAGTAAGCGGCGGGAGTAACTATGACTCTCTTAAGGTAGCCAAATGCCTCGTCATCTAATTAGTAGTGGCGCATGAATGGATTAACGAGATTCCCCTTGTCACATCTACTATCCGGTGAAACCACGACCAAAGGAGCGGGCTTGGCGAGAATCGTGAGGAAAGAAGACCTGTTGAGCTTGACTCTAGTCGACTTTGTGAAATGACTTGAGAGGTGTAGGATAAGTGGGAGCTCTCGGTGAAATTGAAATACCACTACTTTTAACGTTATTTTACTTATTAGTGAATCGGATGAGAGCCTGCCCTCTTTTTGGACCCAAAGGCGGCTTGGGTGGCCGATCAGCGGAAGACATTGTCGGTGGGGAGTTTGGTGAGGCGGCACATCATTAAAGATACTTGGTGTCCTAAGATGAGCTCAGCGAGCAGAAATCTCGTGTGGAACAAAAGGGTAAAAGCTCGTTTGATTACGATTTCGTCTGAATCTGAGCAGTGAAAGCGTGGCCTATCGATCCTTTAGACCTTGAATTTGAAGCTAGAGGTGTCGGAAAAGTTACCACGAGGATAAGCGGCTTGTGGCGATAGCGTTCATAGCGGCGTTGCTTTTGATCCTTGATGTCGGCTCTTCCTATCATTGTGAAGCGAAATTCACCAAGTGTTGGATTGTTCACCCACCAATAGGGAGCGTGAAATTTGGGTTTAGGCCGTCGTGAGGCAGGTTAGTTTACCCTCTTGATGGCAGCGTCGCAATAGTAATTCAACCTAATCGAGAGAGGCAGTTGATTCGCACAATTGGTCATCGGCGCTTGGTTGAAAAGCGATGTGTGAAGCTACCGTCTTGTTGGATTATGGTGAACGCCTCTAAGTCGAATCCGGGCTAGAAGCGACATACAGCGCCCGTCGCCCGATTGCCGACCAGCGATGGGGCCTCTGGCCCCAAAGACGCGCGTGTCGTGGAGTGCGTGACATGGCGGACAAGTCATGGCGCCTCCTGGGCGTAATTCCCACCGGCGGCGGGTAGAATCCTTCTGGGCGACTTAAATCTGTGACGGGGTATTGTAAGTGGCGAGTGGCCTTCTTGCCACGATCCTTGAGATTGACCCTTTGTCGCCCGATTAAATCCCTCCCTATCGCCTATCCCATCCCCCTAGTTACATTGCGACCTACCACAGGGTCCCCGGTGGGGACTTAGTGTAAGGAGTTAGTTAAACACTGGCCGTGCCGCCCCCCCGTGGAACATGGCTGTGAGGGGCCTTTCTTTGGTCTGGTGCGGCTCCCCCCCATTGGTGACTCAGGGGACTTGTTCAATTTTACGCCCCATCGTGCCATGTTTCATGGACCCAACATTGACTTCTTGTATTTGTTTTGGGCCAGCAGCAAAATCTTGATTAAAAACACTAAGTCACTAAGTGGAATAAGCGGCACAAAAAAGCATCCCGTTTGGACATGTGGGGAGCTCCCCTTGTCGGCACCTTAGTGCCTCGGATGTCTGAGAACCCACGAGCACCATCGACAACTCTGACCCCTGTTGGTGCGGAGCGTCGGGCTAAAAAAGTGTCCTGTTTGGACATATGGAAACTAAAAAAACGTGTCCTATTTGAGGACACATGTATATACTTTGGTAGCGCATTGACCAAGTTTTTAGCTCTTTAGGGGAAGAGACATTGGCGGCGGGGGTTATCGGGGCAATGCTCACGCCCATCGCATGCCGGGCGTCGGTGCCCCCACCACCGGTTAGGTTCGGCGGTGCTCAAGCGATCCATCCGCGAGTATCCGGAATATCTGAAGTCATCATGGGTGAGTCGGTGTCTTGGGTCCCTCCCAATACCAAGGTAGAATTCAAATATCATTATATGTTCGGTACCCAACAATGAATGAGTTGTCGGTCCCTCCCAATCCAAGGGTAGAATTCGGATAGCCAACAATGGATGAATCCTCCGGTCCCTCCCTTCGCAACAAGAGCCTCCGGCACCTTGGTGGCTCGGATGTGTGGGAGCCTCGGACACCATCGGTAACCTTGATGCTTGGATGTGCGGGAGCCTCGAGGCACCATCGGCACCTTGGTGCATGGATGTCTTGGGAGCATCGGACACCATCGGCAAATTATGCCCTTGGTTGTGGGAAGCCTCGGAGACCATCGGCACCTCGGTGCTATGATGTACGGGAGCCTCGGACACTGTCGGCAACCTAGGCCCTTGGTCGTGCGGGAGCCTCGAGCACCATCGGTACCTTGGTGCTTGGATGTGCGGGAGCCTCGAGCACCATCGGCACCTTGGTGCATGGATGAGCGGGAGCCTTGAGCACCAAAGCTAAAGTTGGGCCCCTGTTGGTGCGGGAGCGTCGGGTAAAAAAGTGTCCCCATTTCAGACACATGAATGTCACCTGGTAGCGCATTGACCAAGTTTTTTTAGCTCTTTAGGGGGGAGGTGATATTGGCGGGCGGGGGTTGTCGAGGGCACGGCCCATGCCGTATGCGGACGTCGGTGCCCCCCACCGCCGGTTAGGTTCGGCGGTGCTCGCGATCCGTCGGCGGTGCTCGGCGATCCGTCCGGCGGTGCTCCGTGAACCGTTCGTAGCATAGGCCCTTAGTCGTGCGGGAGCCTCGGGCACCATCGGCACCTTGGTGCTAGGATGTCTGAGAGCCGGACACCATCGGCAAACTAAGCCCTTGGCCATGAAGGAGCCTCGGGCGCCATCGGCACCTCGGTGCCGATGTGCGGGAGCCTCGGGCACCATCGGCAACCTAGGCCCTTGGTCGTGCGGGAGCCTCGGGCACCATCGGCACCTCGGTGCTATGATGTGCGGGAGCCTCGGACACTGTCGGCAACCTAGGCCCTTGGTCGTGCGGGAGCCTCGAGCACCATCGGCACCTTGGTGCTTGGATGTGCGGGAACCTCGGGCACCATCGGCAACCTAGGCCCTTGGTCGTGCGAGAGGCTCGGGCACCATCGGCAAACTAAGCCCTTGGTCGTGCGGGAGCCTCGGGCACCATCGAGAAAATAGGCCCTTGGTCGTGCGGGTGCCTCGGCCGCCATCGGCCCCTAGGTCCTTGGGATGTCGGGAGCCTCGGACACCATCGGCAAACTAGGCCCTTGGTCGTGCGGGAGCCTCGGACACTGTCGGCAACCTAGGCCCTTGGTCGTGCGGGAGCCTCGAGCACCATCGACACCTTGGTGCTTGGATGTGCGGGAACCTCGGGCACCATCGGCAACCTAGGCCCTTGGTCGTGCGAGAGGCTCGGGCACCATCGGCAAACTAAGCCCTTGGTCGTGCGGGAGCCTCGGGCACCATCGGTAAAATAGGCCCTTGGTCGTGCGGGGGCCTCGGCCACCATCGGCACCTCGGCCCTTGGTCGTGCGGGAGCCTCGGGCAGCATCGGCACCTCGGTGGCTAGGATGTGCGGGAGCCTCGGACACCATCGGCAACTTGGTGCTTGGATGTGCGGGAGCCTCGGGCACCCATCGGCACCTTGGTGCACAGGATGTCTTGAGCTAAAGAAGAGTGTCGCATTTGAGACGGTCGAATGTTGCTGGTAGCATATTGTGAAGTTTTTAGCTCTTTAAGGGGTGAGATCCGCTGCCCGGCGTGCCCCCCTCGAGCCGAGGTGGGGTGCGTCTAGCCCCCATGGGGTCGGGTAAATCATAGCGACTCACTGCAGGGGTGAGTCGGTCGCCGGCGGTGGTGGCGGGGTGACAATTTCCGGCCGGTCAAGCCGTGCCCATAGAAATGTAATAGCGACTCCAAGACCAAGTTCCTATTGGGCAAAGATCTCTTGGGGTGGCTTATGCATTGCTATGGGCTCGAGCTTGGCTTGCCCTTCGCCCCCGTCACGTTTAGGGGCGCCTTGTGCATCCCAAGTCGGCGACCACACGGTGCCTTGGCCTTGCCAAGCCCTTGCCGCATTGAAGCGCGCGACCCTAGTACCAAGTCCTTTTGGCAGCGGCCTTTGGGGGTGTAAGTTGAGTTTGTAGGCTCGGTCTTGGCTCGACCAAGTCCGGTGGGACTTTTCCCTCGTAGTTCTCGTGCCAGCGGTTGTAGTGCGCCCTCGTTCGTTGTTCCTTCGCTCCCCTACCATTCGGTTGGGTGGGCATTGGGCGGTGTCGTGGGCGCTACTACTAATCATAATAGGCATATGAGTGGCGTTTTGGTTGTGTGTATTGGCGGGCTCCATGCTACTCGCATCGAGCTGTCGATCCGCACTCCTCTTCATTAAGTCCCCTTGTTGTGTCGAACTCAAGGAGTGCGATCGGGATCTGTCTTTGCGTACCTAAGCGGATGGAATTATGGATGTGTTGCCGTCCCTTCTCCATCCGTGCCCTTGAGTGCGTGGTGGACCTCAATCGTGCCTTGTGTCGAGTCGCCCCTTAAATCGGCGTGGCCTCGTCGGTGCTTTGGTGCTCGATCGTGCTTCGGATCTGGAAAATATTTTTGAGAGTAGGGTTGAGGCCCTCATCTCTCGATGCCTATGCATTTGTCTCTTGACACAGACGATGCTCGTGCTCTGTTATGACCTCTTCGTAGCTCACGGGGCATGTTGAGGGCCATGCGGTGCCGGCGTCGCGGAGAATGCTACTGGTTGATCTGCCGGTAGTCATATGCTTGTCTCAAAGATTAAGCCATGCATGTGTAAGTATGAACAAATTGATTTGTGAAGCTGCGAATGGCTCATTAAATCGATTATAGTTTGTTTGATGGTATTTGCTACTCGGATAGCAGTAGTAATTCTAGAGCTATCGTGCAACAAACCCGACTTCTGGAAGGATGCATTTATTAGATAAAAAAAGGTCGGCGGGCTTTGCCGTTGCTCGATGATTCATGATAACTCGACGGATCATACGGCCTTTGTGCGTGACGCATCATTCAAATTTACGCCTATCAACTTTCGATGGTAGGATAGTGGCCTACTATGGTGGTGACGGGTGGCGGAGAATTAGGGTTCGATTAGGAGGGAGCACGAAAGCGGCTACCACATCCAAGGAAAGGCGGCGGTAGCGCAAATTACCCAATCGACACGGGGAGGTAGTGACAATAAATAACAATCTGGGCTCTATGAGTGCAGTAATTGGAATAGTACAATCTAAATCCCTTAACGAGGATCCATTGGAGGGCAAATGCGGTGCCCGTGACATGGTAATTCCGGCTCAATAGCGTATATTTAAGTTGTTGCAGTTAAAAAGCTCGTAGTTGGACTTAGGGGTGGGTCGGCCGGTCCGCCTCACGGTGAGCACCGATGCTGCTCGTCCCTCTTGCGGCGATCGCTCTGGCCTTAATTGGCGGGTCGTTCCTCGTATTTGTTACTTTGAAGAAATTAGAGTGCTCAAGCGAGGCCTACGCTTGTATACATTAGCATGGGATAACATCATAGGATTTCGATCCTATTGTGTTGGCCTTGGGATCGGAGTAATGATTAACGAGGGACGGTCGGGGCATTCGTATTTCATAGTCGGAGGTGAAATTCTTGGATTTATGAAGGCGAACAAGCTGAAAGCATTTGCCAAGGATGTTTTCATTAATCAGAGCGAAAGTTGGGGGCTCGAAGGCGATCGGATACCGTCCTAGTCTCAACCATAAGCGATCTTGAGCCGAGGATCGGCGGATGTTGCTTTTAGGACTCATGGCACCTTATGAAATCAAAGTCTTTGGGTTAGGGAGTATGGTGCATAAAATTTGAAACTTAAAGGAATTGTGGAAGGGCACCACGAGTGGAGCTGCGGCAATTGACTCAACAGGGAAACTTACGAGTCGGACATAGTAAGGATTAATGGTGAGAGCTCTTTCTTGATTCTATGGGTGGTGGTGCATGGCCGTTCTTAGTTGGTGGAAGCGATTTATGCAGTTAATTAGTTAGCGAGCGAGACCTCGACTGCTAACTAGCTACGGAGGTGATCCTCGTGGCTAGCTCTTAGAGGACTATGGCCTTTTAGGCCAAGGAAGTTTGAGGCAATAGCAGTGCGTGATGCCCTTAGATGTTACGGGCGCCGCGCTTCTGCTGATGTATTCAGCGAGTCTATAGCCTTGGTAAGCGGGCCGGGTAATCTTTGAAATTTCATCGTGATGGGGATAGATCATTGCAATTGTTGGTCTTCAGCGAGGAATTCCTAGTAGCGCGAGTCATCATTTCGCGTTGACTAAATCCACGCCCTTTGTACACCGCCCGTCGCTCCTACCGATTGAATGGTCGGTGAAGTGTTGGGATCGCGGCGGCGTGGGCGGTTCGCTGCCCCATGACGTCGCGAAGAAGTCGAACCTTATCATTTAGAGGAAGGAGAAGTCGTAACAAGGTTTCCGTAGGTGAACTGCGGAAGGATCATTGTCGAAACACGCCTAGCGAGCGACCCTTGAGCGAGTTGCAAACAACACGGAGGTGGTGCGGGTGCATCCTCGCCTCTCGCCACCCGTGTCTCGGGCGGCCGGTCTCGTCGTCCCTACGCCCGTCGGGTGGGGTGAGATCTGGGATCAACCTCTTGAGGCAAAGCGAACAAACCCCGCGCGAATCGCGCCAAGGAATCGAAAGCGAAAAAAGGGGCCGTCTTACAGCGCGCGCGCCGTTCGCGGTGTCGGTGCTTGATGATCTTTGTTCTCTTGTGCATAAAATATCTGAGCGACTCTCGACAGCGGATATCTCGGCTCTCGCGCCGATGAAGAGCGTGGCGAAATCGATACTTGGTGTGAATGCGAGAATCCGTGAACCATCGAGTCTTTGAGCATAAGTTGCGCCCCAAGCCATTAGGTAGAGACACGTCTGCTGGGTGTCACGCATCGTCGCCCCATCCAACCATGAGCCCTCGAGCCTCGGTTGGACATGGCGGAAATTGGCCTCCGTGCGCTCCACGGCCGGCGGTTGGCCTAAATTCGAGTCCTCGGCGACATCATCGTCATGACGATCGGTGGTAATCTTGTAAGCAACCTCGTTGGTCGTCTTGGCGTCCGTCGTCGAGACCCTTGAACCCTTCGGCATCGCAAGGGCGGTGCTCGCATCGCGACCCAGTCGGCGGGATTACCGTGAGTTTAAGCATATCAATAAGCGGAGGAAAAAAAACTTACGAGATTCCCCTAGTAGCAATGGCGAGCAGGAAAAGCCCGGCTTGAGAATCGGTCGCCATCGGCGTCCAATTGTAGTCTGGAGAAGCGTCCTCGGTGACGGACCGGGCCCAAGTCCCACTGAAAAAGCGCGGAGAGGTGAAACCCGTCGTGCGGACCTGTCGCTGCACCAGTACATCTCTGAGTCGGGTTGTTTGGGAATCTGACCCTAATCGGCGGTAAATTCCGTCAAAGGCTAAATCTGGCGAGAGGCAGATGGCGAACAAATCTGCATGAGGAAAGATGAAAAGGACTTTGAAAAGAGAGTCAAAGTGCTTGAAATTGTCGGGAGGAAGCGGATGGGGGCGGCGATGCGCCCGGTCGGATGTGGAGCAGCGAGGCCGTCCGCCGATCGGCTTCAGGCGTGGACCGGCTTGGTCGTGGCGGCCCAAGCCGGGCCTTTGATCGCCCGTGGAGGCGTCGTCGCCTCGATCGTGGGATTCGGACCGCGCCGCCTCGGCGTGCCCGGCACTGCGTGCTCGGGCGTCGACTGCGGGCTCCCATTCGGCCCGTCTTGAAACACGGACCAAAAGTCGACATGTGTGCGAGTCAGCGGGCTAGAAAACCCGTAAAGCGCAAGGAAGGCGATTGGCGGGATCCCTCGCGGGTGCCGCCGGCCGACCTTGATCTTCGAGAAGGGTTGGTGAGAGCATGCTGTCGGGACGAAAGATGGTGAACTATGCTGGCGGGCGAAGCGGAGAAACTCTGGTGGAGGCCATGGCGATCTTGACGATGCAAATCGTTAAATCGACTTGGGTATAGAGGCGAAAGACTAATCGAGCCGTCTAGTAGGTGGTTCCTCGAAGTTTCCCTCGGGATATTTGGAGCCCTTAGCGAGTTCTGTCGGGTAAAGCCAATGATTAGAGGCATCGAGGCATAGCGCCCTCGACCTATTCTCAAACTTTAAATAGGTAGGGCCGGTAGTGGTGCGCCGTTGAGCAGCGCCACGGAATCGAGCTCAAGTGGGCCATTTTGGTAGCGAGGCTGGCGTCTTGGGATGAGCAGGAGCCGGGTTCTGGTGCCCAGCTAGCGCTAACCTAGAACCCACAAAGGGTGTTGGTCGATTAAGGCAAGCGGGGCGGTGGTCATGGAAGTGAAATCCGCTAAGAGTGTGTAACAACTCACTGCCGAATCAACTAGCCCGAAAATGGATGGCGCTTAAGCGCGCGACCTATCCGCCCGTCGGGGCAAGGGCGAGCCCGATGAGTAGGAGGCGCGGCGGTCGCCATAAAACCGAAGCCTTGAGCAGGCGGAGGCGGCCGTCGGTCTGCGAGATCTTGGTGGTAGTAGCAAATATTCAAATGAGAACTTTGAAGGCGAAGAGGGAAAGGTTCCATGTGAGCGGCACTTGCACATGGGTTAGTCGATCCTAAGAGGCGGGGAAGCCGTCCGACAGTAGCGATCGTAGCCTTGAGCTTGAGGAATCGGGTTAAAATTCTGAGCAAGGACCTTGGCGGTGGCAACAGCGTTAGGGAGTCCGGAGGCGTCGGCGGGGGCCTCGGGAAGAGTTATCTTTTACATTTAACGGCTGCCCACCACAGAAGCAGCTCGGTAGGAGGTAGAGATCAATGGCCGGAAGAGCACCGCTGCGTCGCGTGGTGTCGGTCGCCCGTGACCTTGAAAATCCGGAGGACCAGAGTGCCGTCCGCGCCGGTCGTACTCATAACGCATCAGTCTCAAGGTGAGCGACCTACGGTCAATGGAACAATGTAGGCAAGGAAGTCGGCAAAATGGATCCGTAACCTCGGGAAAAGGATTGGCTCGAGAAATTTGAGCACGGGGTCCCGATCCGAACCGTCATTCTTAGGCGCCTTTGCTCATTGCTCCATGGCGAGGCGGTCGCCAGCGTGCCGGCCGAGAGACGGTGATGAGCAGCTCCCTCGGGGCCTTCCGAGGCGACGAACGGTCGACTTCGAGGCTGAAATGCGGACAAGGGAATCCATTGTTTAATTAAAACAAAGCATTGCGATGGTCCTGCGGATGCTCACGCAATGTGATTTACGCGATGCTCACGAATGTCAAAGTGAAGAAATTCAACCAAGCGGCGGGTAAGCGGCGGGAGTAACTATGACTCTCTTAAGGTAGCCAAATGCCTCGTCATCTAATTAGTAGCGCATGAATGGATTAACGAGATTCCCCTTGTCACATCTACTATCCGGTGAAACCACGACCAAGGAGCGGGCTTGGCGAGAATCGTGAGGAAAGAAGACCTGTTGAGCTTGACTCTAGTCCGACTTTGTGAAATGACTTGAGAGGTGTAGGATAAGTGGGAGCTCTCGGTGAAATTGAAATACCACTACTTTTAACGTTATTTTACTTATTAGTGAATCGGGATGAGGCCACGGCCCCTCTTTTTGGACCCAAGGCGGCTTGTTGGCCGATCGAGCGGAAGACATTGTCGGTGGGGAGTTTGGTGAGGCGGCACATCATGTTAAAGATAGCGGTGTCCTAAGATGAGCTCAACGAGCAATCTCGTGTGGAACAAAAGGGTAAAAGCTCGTTTGATTACGATTTCCGGTCTGAATCTGAACCAGTGAAAGCGTGGCCTATCGATCCTTTAGACCTTGAATTTGAAGCTAGAGGTGTCGGAAAAGTTACCACGAGGGATAAGCGGCTTGTGGCGATAGCGTTCATAGCGGCGTTGCTTTTGATCCTTGATGTCGGCTCTTCCTATCATTGTGAAGCGAAATTCACCAAGTGTTGGATTGTTCACCCACCAATAGGGAGCGTGGTGGGTTTAGGCCGTCGTGAGGCAGGTTAGTTTACCCTCTTGATGGCAGCGTCGCAATAGTAATTCAACCTAATCGAGAGAGGCAGTTGATTCGCACAATTGGTCATCGCGCTTGGTTGAAAAGCGATGTGTGAAGCTACCGTCTTGTTGGATTATGGTGAGCGCCTCTAAGTCGAATCCGGGCTAGAAGCGACATGCGCCCGTCGCCCGATTGCCGACCAGCGATGGGGCCTCTGGCCCCAAGACGCGTGTAAATGAGTCGTGACATGGCGGACAAGTCATGGCGCCTCCTGGGCGTAATTCCCCCGGCGGCGGGTAGAATCCTTCGGAGCGACTTAAATCTGTGACGGGGTATTGTAAGTGGCGAGTGGCCTTCTTGCCACGATCCTTGAATTGACCCTTTGTAAAGCCGATTAAGTCCCTCCCTATCGCCTATCCCATCCCCCTAGTTACATTGCGACCCTACCACAGGGTCCCCGGTGGGGACTTAGTGTAAGGAGTTAGTTAAACACTGGCCGTGCCGCCCCCCCGTGGAACATGGCTGTGGGGCCTTTCTTTGGTCTTGGTGCCGGCTCCCCATTGGTGACTCAGGGGACTTGTTCAATTTTACGCCCCATCGTGCCATGTTTCATGGACCCAACATTGACTTCTTGTATTTGTTTTGGGCCAGACAAAATCTTGATTAAAAACACTAAGTCACTAAGTGGAATAAGCGGCACAAAAAAGCATCCCCCTGTTGGTGCGGAGCGTCGGGCTAAAAAAGTGTCCTGTTTGGACATATGGAAACTAAAAAAAGCGTGTCCCTATTTGGACACATGTATATCGCTGGTAGCGCATTGACCAAGTTTTTTAGCTCTTTAGGGGAAGAGACATTGGCGGCGGGGGTTATCGGGGCAATGCTCACGCCCATCGCATGCAGGCGTCGGTGCCCCCACCACCGGTTAGGTTCGGCGGTGCTCGGCGATCCATCCGTGAGGTATCCGGAATATCTGAAGTCATCATGGGTGAGTCGGTGTGCCGGGTCCCTCCCCAATACCAAAGGTAGAATTCAAATATCATTATATGTTCGGTACCCAACAATGAATGAGTTGTCCCGGTCCCTCCCCAATCCAAGGGTAGAATTCGGATAGCCAACAATGGATGAATCCTCCCGGTCCCTCCCCTTTCGCAACAAGAGCCTCCAGCACCTTGGTGGCTCGGATGTGTGGGAGCCTCAGACACCATCGGTAACCTTGATGCTTGGATGTGCGGGAGCCTCGAGCACCATCGGCACCTTGGTGCATGGATGTCGGGAGCATCGGACACCATCGGCAAATTATGCCCTTGGTTGTGGGAAGCCTCGGAGACCATCGGCACCTCGGTGCTATGATGTACGGGAGCCTCGGACCTTTGTCGGCAACCTAGGCCCTTGGTGCGTGCAGGGAGCCTCGAGGCACCATCGGTACCTTGGTGCTTGGATGTGCGGGAGCCTCGAGCACCATCGGCACCTTGGTGCATGGATGAGCGGGAGCCTTGAGCACCAAAGCTAAAGTTGGGCCCCTGTTGGTGCGGGAGCGTCGGGTAAAAAAAGTGTCCCCATTTCAGACACATGAATGTCACCTGGTAGCGCATTGACCAAGTTTTTTTAGCTCTTTAGGGGGGAGGTGATATTGGCGGCGGGGGTTGTCGAGGCACGGCCCCCGTCCGGCGGTGCTCCGCGATCCGTCCGGCGGTGCTCCGTGAACCGTTCGATAGCATAGGCCCTTAGTCGTCGCGGGAGCCTCGGGCACCATCGGCACCTTGGTGCTAGGATGT
>NW_026291451.1:0-2500 GCF_025698545.1 Gossypium raimondii
CCCTCCGAGCCGGGTGGGGTGCGTCTAGCCCCCATGGGGTCGGGTCGTCCAACGACTCACCACAGGGGTGAGTCGGTCGCCGGCAGTGGTGGCCGGGGTGACAATTTTCCGGCCAGTCAAGCCCGTGCCCATAGAAATGTAATAACGACTCCAAGACCAAGTTCCCTATTCAGGCAAAGATCTCTTGGGGTGGCTTATGCATTGCTATGGGCTCGAGCTTAACTGCCTTCGCCCCGTCACGTTTAGGGACGCCTTGTGCATCCCAAGTCGGCGACCACACGGTGCCTTGGCCTTGCCAAGCCCTTGCCCGCATTGAAACTGCCCGCGACCCTAGTACCAAGTCCTTTGACGGCAACGGCCTTTGGGGGTGTAAGTTGAGTTTGTAGGCTCGGTCTTGGCTCGACCAAGTCCGGTGGGACTTTTCCCTCGTAGTTCTCGTGCCAAGCGGTTGTGGTGCGCCCTCGTTCGTTGTTCCTTCCGCTCCCCTACCATTCGGTTGGGTGGGCTGTTGGGCGGTGTGCGTGGGCGCTACTACTAATACGCAATAGGCATATGAGTGGCGTTTTGGTTGTGTGTATTGGCGGGCTCCATGCTACTCGCATCGAACTGTCGATCCGCACTCCTCTTCATTAAGTCCCTTGTTGTAATCGAACTCAAGGGTGCGATCAGGATCTGTGCTGCGTACCTAAGCGGATGGAATTATGGATGTGTTGCCGTCCCTTCTCCATCCCGTGCCCTTCAGGGGTGCGTGGTGGACCTCAATCGTGCCTTGTGTCCCGAGTGCGCCCCTTAAATCGGCGTGGCCTCGTCGGTGCCTGGTGCTCGATCGTGCTTTCGGATGCGGAAAATATTTTTGAGAGTAGGGTTGGGCCCTCATCTCTCGATGCCTATGCATTTGTCTCTTGACACGGACGATGCTCGTGCTCTGTTATGACCTCTTCGTAGCTCACGGGGCATGTTGAGGGCCATGCGTGCCGACGTCGCGGAGAATGCTACCTGGTTGATCCTGCCGTAGTCATATGCTTGTCTCAAAGATTAAGCCATGCATGTGTAAGTATGAACAAATTCAGGGTGAAGCGCGAATGGCTCATTAAATCGATTATAGTTTGTTTGATGGTATTTGCTACTCGGATAACCGTAGTAATTCTAGAGCTATCGTGCAACAAACCCGACTTTGGAAGGATGCATTTATTAGATAAAAGGTCGGCGGGCTTTGCCCTTCTCTGATTCATGATAACTCGACGGATCGCCGGCCTTTGTGCGGCGACGCATCATTCAAATTTCGCCTATCAACTTTCGATGGTAGGATAGTGGCCTACTATGGTGGTGACGGGTGACGGAGAATTGGGTTCGATTGGAGGGGCCGAGAGCTACCACATCCAAGGAAGGCGCGGCGCAAATTACCCAATCGACACGGGAGGTAGTGACAATAAATAACAATACCGGGCTCTTGAGTGCAGTAATTGGAATAGTACAATCTAAATCCTTAACGAGGATCCATTGGAGGCAAGTCTGGTGCCAGCAGCGGTAATTCCAGCTCAATAGCGTATATTTAAGTTTTGCGTTAAAAAGCTCGTAGTTGGACTTAGGGGTGGGTCGGCCGGTCCGCCTCACGGTGAGCACCGGTCCTCGTCCCCGGGCGATGCGCTCCTGGTTAATTGGCGGGTCGTTCCTCCGGTTTTTACTTTGAAGAAATTAGAGTGCTCAAAGGGCCTACCGTATACATTAGCATGGGATAACATCATAGGATTTCGATCCTATTGTGTTGGCCTTGGGATCGGAGTAATGATTAACGAGGGACGGTCGGGGCATTCGTATTTCATAGTGGTGAAATTCTTGGATTTATGAAAGACGAACAAGCTGGAAACATTTGCCAAGGATGTTTTCATTAATCAAGAACGAAAGTTGGGGGCTCGGCGAGATACCGTCCTAGTCTCAACCATAACGATGCCGACGGGATCGGCGGATGTTCTTTTGGACTCCCCGGGCACCTTAGAAATCAAAGTCTTTGGGTTGGGGAGTATGGTCCAAGGCTGAAACTTAAAGGAATTGGGAAGGGCACCACGAGTGGAGCACGCGGCTTTGACTCAACCGGAAACTTACGGTCGGACATAGTAAGGTTAGGTGAGGCTCTTTCTTGATTCTATGGGTGGTGGTGCATGGCCGTTCTTAGTTGGTGGGCGATTTGTGGTTAATTCCGTTAACGACGAGACCTCGCCGCTAACTAGCTACAGGTGATCCTCCGTGGCTAGCTTTGAGGACTATGGCCTTTTAGGCCAAGGAAGTTTGAGGCAATAACGGTGCGTGATGCCCTTAGATGTTGGGCCGCACGCGCCTCGGATGTATTCACGAGTCTATAGCCTTGGCCGGCGGGCGGGTAATCTTTGAAATTTCATCGTGATGGGGATAGATCATTGCAATTGGGTCTTCAACGAGGAATTCCTAGTAGCGCGAGTCATCAGCTCGCGTTGACTAAATCCCCCTTTGTGCCGTCGCTCCC
>NW_026291451.1:7500-20919 GCF_025698545.1 Gossypium raimondii
ATGTCGGGAGCCTCGAGCACCTCGGCACCTTTGCATGGATGGCCAGGGCCTTGAGCACCAAAGCTAAAGTTGGGCCCTGTTTGGTGCGGGGCGTCGGGTAAAAAGTGTCCCCATTTCGGACACATGAATGTCACTGGTAGCGCATTGACCAAGTTTTTTAGCTCTTTAGGGGAGGTGATATTGAGCGGCGGGGGTTGTCGAGGCCGGCCCCCCATATGCGGACGTCGGTGCCCCCACCGCCGGTTAGGTTCCGGCGGTGCTCCGGCGATCCGTCCGGCGGTGCTCCGGCGATCCGTCCGGCGGTGCTCCGGCGAACCGTTCCGTAGCATAGGCCCTTGGTCGTCGGGGAGCCTCGGGCCCATCGGCACCTTGGTGCTAGGATGTCGGGCCGGACACCATCGGCAAACTAAGCCCTTGGCCATGAAGGGCCTCGGGCGCCATCGGCACCTCGGTGCTTCGATGTGCGGAGCCTCGGGCACCATCGGCCCTGGGCCCCTTGGTCGTGCAGGGCCTCGGGCACCATCAGCACCTCGGTGCTATGATGTGCAGGAGCCTCGGACCTTTCGGCAACCTAGGCCCTTGGTCGTGCAGGGAGCCTCGAGGCACCATCGGCACCTTGGTGCTTGGATGTGCAGGAACCTCAGGGCACCATCGGCAACCTAGGCCCTTGGTCGTGCGAGAGGCTCGGGCACCATCGGCAAACTAAGCCCTTGGTCGTGCAGGGCCTCAGGGCACCATCGAGAAAATAGGCCCTTGGTCGTGCGGTGCCTCGGCCGCCATCGGCCCCTAGGTGCTGGGATGTGCAGGGCCTCGGACACCATCGGCAAACTAGGCCCTTGGTCGTGCAGGGCCTCGGACCTGTCGGCAACCTAGGCCCTTGGTCGTGCAGGGCCTCAGGCACCATCGACACCTTGGTGCTTGGATGTGCAGGAACCTCGGGCACCATCCAACCCTAGGCCCTTGGTCGTGCGAGGCCAGGCACCATCGGCAAACTAAGCCCTTGGTCGTGCAGGGCCTCAGGCACCATCGGTAAAATAGGCCCTTGGTCGTGGGGGCCTCGGCCACCAGGCATCGGCCCCAACCTCGGCCCCTTTGGTCCGGTGGCGGGCCTCAGGCAGCATCGGCACCTCGGTGGCTGGGATGGCAGGAGCCTCGGACACCATCGGCAACAATTGCTTGGATGTGCAGGGAGCCTCGGGCACCCATCGGCACCTTGGTGCCTGGGATGTGGGCTAAAGAAGAGTGTCCGCATTTGGACAGTCGAATGTTGCTGGTAGCATATTGACGAAGTTTTTAGCTCTTTAAGGGGGAGATCCGCTGCCCCCGGGTGCCCCCTCCGAGCCGAGGTGGGGTGCGTCTAGCCCCCATGGGGTCGGGTCGTCCCAACGACTCACCACGGGGTGAGTCGGTCGCCGGCGGTGGTGGCCGGGGTGACAATTTTCCGGCCGGTCAAGCCCGTGCCCATAGAAATGTAAAACGACTCCAAGACCAAGTTCCCTATTCGGGCAAAGATCTCTTGGGGTGGCTTATGCATTGCTATGGGCTCGGCAACCCCTTTCGCCCCGTCACGTTTAGGGACGCCTTGTGCATCCCAAGTCGGCGACCACCGGTGCCTTGGCCTTGCCCCTTGCCCGCATTCGAAACTGCCCGCGACCCTAGTACCAAGTCCTTTGACGGCAACGGCCTTTGGGGGGTAAGTTGAGTTTGTAGGCTCGGTCTTGGCTCGACCAAGTCCGGTGGGACTTTTCCCTCGTAGTTCTCGTGCCAAGCGGTTGTGGTGCGCCCTCGTTCGTTGTTCCTTCCGCTCCCCTACCATTCGGTTGGGTGGGCTGTTGGGCGGTGTGCGTGGGCGCTACTACTAATACGCAATAGGCATATGGTGGCGTTTTGGTTGTGTGTATTGGCCTCCATGCTACTCGCATCGAACTGTCGATCCGCCTCCTCTTCATTAAGTCCCTTGTTGTAATCGAACTCAAGGGGTGCGATCGGATCTGTCTGCGTACCTAAGCCGGATGGAATTATGGATGTGTTGCCGTCCCTTCTCCATCCCGTGCCCTTCAGGGGTGCGTGGTGGACCTCAATCGTGCCTTGTGTCGGTGCGCCCCTTAAATCGGCGTGGCCTCGTCGGTGCACTGGTGCTCGATCGTGCTTTCGGATGCGGAAAATATTTTTGAGAGTAGGGTTAGGCCCTCATCTCTCGATGCCTATGCATTTGTCTCTTGACACGGACGATGCTCGTGCTCTGTTATGACCTCTTCGTAGCTCACGGGGCATGTTGAGGGCCATGCAGTGCCGACGTCGCGGAGGAATGCTACCTGGTTGATCCTGCCGGTATCATATGCTTTCTCAAAGATTAAGCCATGCATGTGGTATGAACAAATTGGTGTGAAGCTGGAATGGCTCATTAAATCGATTATAGTTTGTTTGATGGTATTTGCTACTCGGATAACCGTAGTAATTCTAGAAGCTAATATGCAACAAACCCGACTTCTGGAAGGATGCATTTATTAGATAAAAGGTCGACGCGGGCTTTGCCCGTTGCTCGATGATTCATGATAACTCGACGGATCGCACGGCCTTTGTGCCGGCGACGCATCATTCAAATTTCTGCCCTATCAACTTTCGATGGTAGGATAGTGGCCTACTATGGTGGTGACGGGTGACGGAGGTTGGGGTTCGATTCCGGAGGGCAAAAGCTACCACATCCAAGGAAGGCAGCGGCGCGCCCAAATTCCCTGACACGGGGGTAGTGACAATAAATAACAATACCGGGCTCTTGAGTGGTAATTGGAATAATACAATCTAAATCCTTAACGAGGATCCATTGGAGGGCAAATCTGGTGCCAGCAGCCGCGGTAATTCCAGCTCAATAGCGTATATTTAAGTTGTTGCAGTTAAAAAGCTCGTAGTTGGACTTAGGGGTGGGTCGGCCGGTCCGCCTCACGGTGAGCACCGGTCTGCTCGTCCCTACTGCCGGCGATGCGCTCCTGGTTAATTGGCCGGGTCGTTCCTCCGGCGCTGTTACTTTGAAGAAATTAGAGTGCTCAAAGCAGGCCTACGCTTGTATACATTAGCATGGGATAACATCATAGGATTTCGATCCTATTGTGTTGGCCCAGGATCGGATAATGATTAACGAGGGACGGTCAGGGCATTCGTATTTCATAGTCGGGGTGAAATTCTTGGATTTATGAAAGGCGAACAACTGCGGCATTTGCCAAGGATGTTTTCATTAATCAAGAACGAAAGTTGGGGCTCGAAGACGATCGAATACCGTCCTAGTCTCAACCATAAACGATGCCGACCGGGATCGGCGGATGTTCTTTTAGGACTCCGCCGGCACCTTATGAAATCAAAGTCTTTGGGTTCCGGGGAGTATGGTCGCAAGGCTGAAACTTAAAGGAATTGACGGAAGGGCACCACCAGGAGTGGAACCGGCAATTGACTCAACCGGAAACTTACGGTCGGACATAGTGGATTGGGTGAGAGCTCTTTCTTGATTCTATGGGTGGTGGTGCATGGCCGTTCTTAGTTGGTGGAGCGATTTGTCGGTTAATTCCGTTAACGAACGAGACCTCAGCGCTAACTACACCGGGGTGATCCTCCGTGGCTAGCTTCTTAGGGGACTATGGCCTTTTAGGCCAAGGAAGTTTAAGGCAATAACGGTGCGTGATGCCCTTAGATGTTACGGGCCGCACGCGCGCCTACGATGTATTCAACGAGTCTATAGCCTTGGCCGGGCGGGTAATCTTTGAAATTTCATCGTGATGGGGATAGATCATTGCAATTGTTGGTCTTCAACGAGGAATTCCTAGTAAGCGCGAGTCATCAGCCGGTTGACTATCCCGCCCTTTGTACACCCGCCCGTCGCTCCTACCGATTGAATGGTCCGGTGAAGTGTTCGGATCGCGGCGACGTGGGCGGTTCGCTGCCCGCGACGTCGCGAAGTCCACGAACCTTATCATTTAGGAAAGGAGAAGTCGTAAAGGGTTTCCGTGGTGAACCTGCGGAAGGATCATTATCGAAACCTGGGCGAACGACCCGCGAACGAGTTGCAAACAACACCGGAGGTGGTGCGGGTGCATCCTCCCTCGCCACCCCGTGTCTCGGGCAGCCAGTCCGTCGTCCCTCTGCCCGTCGGGTGGGGTGAGATGCCGGGATCAACCTCTTCGAGGCAAAACGAACAAACCCCGGCGCGAATCGCGCCAAGGAATCGAAACGAAAAAGGGGCCGTCTTCTGTCGCCGCACCGTTCGCGGTGTCGGTGGATGATCTGTTCTCTTGTCGCAAAATATCAGAACGACTCTCGGCAACGGATATCTCGGCTCTCGCATCGATGAAGAACGTGGCGGCGATACTTGGTGTGGTGCAGAATCCGTGAACCATCAGTCTTTGAACGCAAGTTGCGCCCCAAGCCATTAGGCCGAGGGCACGTCTGCTGGGTGTCACGCATCGTCGCCCCATCCAACCATGAGCCCTCGAGCCTCGGTTGGACCGCGGGCGAAATTGGCCTCCGTGCGCTCACAGCCAGCGGTTGGCCTAAATTCGAGTCCTCGACGACATCATCGTCGCGACGATCGGTGGTAATCTGTAAGCAACCTCGTTGGTCGTCGCGTCCGTCGATCGAGACCCTTGAACCCCGGCTCCCAAGGACGGTGCTCGCATCGCGACCCAGGTCAGGCGGGATTACCCGCTGAGTTTAAGCATATCAATAAGCGGAGGAAAAACTTCCAGGTTCCCCTAAACGGCGAGCGAACCGGGAAAAGCCCAGCTTGAAATCGGTCGCCATCGGCGTCAATTGTAGTCGGAGAAGCGTCCTCGGCGACGGACCGGGCCCAAGTCCCTGGAAAGGGGCGCCGGAAGGTGAGAGCCCCGTCGTGCCCGGACCTGTCGCACCACGGGGTTCTACGGTCGGGTTGTTTGGGAATGCAGCCCTAATCGGGCGGTAAATTCCGTCAAAGGCTAAATAGGGCGAGGCCGATGGCGAACAAAGTACCGGGAAAGATGAAAAGGACTTTGAAAAAGTCAAAAGTGCTTGAAATTGTCGGGAGGGCGGATGGGGGCCGGCGATGCGCCCGGTCGGATGTGGAACGGCGAGCCGGTCCGCCGATCGGCTCGGGGCGTGGACCGACGCGGGTCGTGGCGGCCCCAAGCCCGGGCCTTTGATACGCCCGTGGAGCGTCGTCGGATCGTGGGATTCAGCCGCGCCGCCTCGGCGTGCTTCGGCACCTGCGTGCTCCGGGCGTCGGCCTGCGGGCTCCCCATTCGGCCCGTCTTGAAACACGGACCGGAGTCGACATGTGTGGAGTCAACGGGCTGAAAACCCGTAAGGCGCAAGGAAGCTGATTGGCGGGATCCCTCGCGGGTGCACCGCCGACCGACCTTGATCTTCGAGAAGGGTTCGGTGAGAGCATGCTTCGGGACCCGAAAGATGGTGAACTATGCGGGCGGGGCGAAGCGGGAGGAAACTCTGGTGGAGCCCGGCGATCTTGACGTGCAAATCGTTCGTCGACTTGGGTATAGGGGCGAAAGACTAATCGAACCGTCTGGTAGCTGGTTCCTCGAAGTTTCCCTCGGGATAGGTGGAGCCCTTAGCGAGTTCTATCGGGTAAAGCCAATGATTAGAGGCATCGGGGCGCCGCCCTCGACCTATTCTCAAACTTTAAATAGGTAGGACGGCGCGGCTGCTTCGTTGAGCCGCGCCACGGAATCGAGGCTCAAGTGGGCCATTTTGGTAAAGGGGGGGGGGAAACCGGAAGGGGGGGCCCCCCCCCAAAAAAACCCCAAAAGGGGGTTGGTTAAAAGGGGGGGGGAAAGGGGGAAAAAAAGGGTTTAAAAACCCCCCAAAAACCCCCAAAAATGGGGGGCGGCCACCCCCCGGGGGCAAGGGGGGCCCGGGGGAAAGGGGGGGGCGGGGCCGCCCAAAAAGGGGGCCCGGGCCCAGGCCGGGGGCCGGGTTTGGGGTTTGGGGTTTAAAAAAAATTTGAAACCAAAGGGAAAGGGAAAGGCCCGGGGTTGGGTTGGGACCAAAAGGGGGGGCCCCCCCCCCCCCGGGGGGGGTTTTTCCCGGGAACCGGGGGCGGGGAAACCAAATTGGGAGCCGGGGGGGGGGGGGAAATTTTCTTTTTTCCCCCCACCCAGGGAAAGGTAACCCGGGGGAAAGCCAAGGGGGGGGGGGGCCCCCCCAAAAAAAGGGGCCCCCCCCCCCCCCCCGGGCCCCCCCCAAAAAAAAACAAGGAAGGCCAAAAACCAAAAAGGGAAAAAGGGGGGGGGGGGGGGCCCGGGCCCCGGGCCCCCCTTCCCCGGCCCCCCGAGGGGCCCCCCCGGGGGGGGCCCCCGGAGGGCCCCCGGGGGCCCCCCCGGGGCCTTCCCCAAACCGGGGGGGGAATTACGGAAATTAAAACAAAATTAAAAACCCGGGGCCCCGGGGTTTTACCCAATGGAAAGGGGAAAAATTAAAAGGGGGTTAAAAGGGGGGAAAAAAAGGGCCCCTTTTGCCAAATTTTGTAAATTTTTAAAAAAATTTCCCCTTTCCCTTTCCCCAAAACCTTGGGGAAAAAAGGGGGAAAAAGGGGGGAAAACCGGAAAAGGACCTTTGGGCCCAACTTTTCCCTTTTTTTAAATTCCTTGAAGGGGGGGGGGGCCCTCTTTTGGGAAAAAACCCCTTTTGGGATTTAAAAAAGGGGGGGGGGGGGGAAAAAAACCCCGGGGTTGAAAAAACCGGGGGTTTGGGGGGGAAAAGTTTTTCCGGTTTCCCAAAAAACCAAAGGGGAACAAATTTAAAACCTTGGTTTTTTTTTAAAAAAAAAAGGGGGGTTTTTTTAACCTTATTTAATTGGGTTTTTGGGGTTCCGGGTTTTCCCTTTGGGGGGTTTTGGGTTGGTTTTTCCCCAATTGGGGTTTCCTTTTTGGGGGGCCCCTTTTTATTTTCCCCCCGGGAAAGGGTTTTTGGGGGGGAACCGGTTATTTTTTTCCCGCTTGGGAAAAAAATTTTTGGGGGTTTTTTTTTGGGGCCCGGGGGGGGGCCCCCCCCTTGGGGGAAGGGCCCTAATTTCCCGGGCGGGGGGCCCCCCCGGCCCCGGGGCCCCCGGCGGGGCCCCCGGGGCAGGTTTGGTGCGGGCCCCCCGGGGGGGGGGGGGAATTCCCCGGGGGGAAAATTCCCCAAAAAACCCCCCCCAAAATTTTTTTCCCCGACCCAAACCCCCGGGGGTTTTTTAAATTTTCCCACCCCCTTTCCCCCCCCAAGGGGCCCCGGGGGATTGGGTTTTGGTTAAACCGGGGCTTTTCCCTTTTCCCCTTGGAGGGTTTTTTCCCCTTTTCCCCTTTTTGGTTTTTTTTTAAAAATTTTTTGGAAAACCCGGGATTTTTTGGGAAAAAATTTTTTCCCCCCTTAAAGGGAAAAAACCCCAAACCCCTTTGGAAAGGGGGTTTTGGGGGCCCCCGGGGGGGCCCCCCGGAAACCCAAAAAACCTTTTTTTTGGGAAAGGGGGTTTTTGGGGGACCAAAAAAAAAGGGGGAAAATTTGAAAAGGGGGTTTTGGGGGTTTCCCCAATTTTTCCTTTGGGGGCCCCCGGGGGGGGCCCCGGGCCCCCTTTCCCGGGGTTTTCCCCCACCGGGGGGGGTTTTCCCCCAAAAAAAAAAAATTTTTGGGGCCCTGGGGTTTCCCCCCCTAAAAAAATTCCCCTTAAAAAAGGGTTTCCCTTCCCCCCAACCCCGGGGTTTGGTGGGGGGAAACCCCCCCCTTTAAAGGGTTGGGGGGGGGGTTTTGGGCCTGGAAAATTTTTCCCCCAAATTTGGGGGGGAAAAAGGGGGGGATTCCAAATTTCCCCCCAAATTTCCCTTTGGGGGGGGGGGGCCCCGGGTAATTGGGGGGGGGTTTGGGGGGGGGGGGGAGCCTTGAGCACCAAAGGTAAATTGGGCCCGGTTGGGGGGCCCGGGGAAAAGGCCCCTTTAAAAAGGCCCCCAAAAAATTTTTGGGTTTTGGGGGGGGGGGGGGGGGACCCCAAAGCCGGGGGGGCCCCCCCTTTTTTTTGGGGGGTGTTTGGGGCCGGGGGGGGGCCCCCCCCCCGGGGGCCGGGGCCCCCCCGGGGGCCCGGGGTTCCGGGGGCCTCCGGGCCCCCCCTTTCCCCGGGTGGGGGGCCCGGGGAAAAAACCCCGGGGCCCCCCCCGGGCCCCGGGTTTGGGGGGCCCCGGGCCCCGGAAAAACCCCCTTGGCCGGGGGCCCCCCCCCCCGGGTTTTGGGGGCCCCCCCCCCCCCCGGGGGGGCCCCCCACCCACCCCGGGTTATGGGGGGGGAAAAACCCCCGGGGGGGCCGGGCCCCGGGAAAAACCCCTTGGTTTTGGGGGGCCCCGGAAAAACCCCCCCCTTTTTGGTTGGGGCCCGGCCCCGGGGGAAAAGGCCCGGGCCTCCCCCGGCAAATGGTTGGCCCTTTCCCCGGGGCCCGGCCGGCCAACCCCCGGGCGGGAGGGGGCCCCCCCAAAAATTTTTTGGGGGGGCCCCCCCGGGCCCAAATTTGGCGGGGGGGGAAAAAAAACCCGGGGGGGGGAAAACCCCCCAAAAACCCGGCCCTTGGGGCCCGGGGCCCCAACCCCCGGTTTCCCGGGGGGGCCCCGGCACCTTGGGGGGGGGCCTGGGGGGGCCCCCGGGGAAGGGGCCGGGGCCCGGGCCCCGGGCAACAGGGGGGGGAAGGTTGGGGGGACCCCGGGAAATGGGGGGGAGGTTCCGGCCCCGGTTGGTTGCGGGAAAAAAAATTTTCCCTTTTGGGGGGTTTTCCCGGGTCCCCTTTGAAATTTTTTTTAAAAGGGGGGGGCCCCCCCCCCCAGGGGGGGGGCGCCCCCTTGGGGGGCCCCCGGGCCCCAAGGGGGGGGGGGGCCAAGGGAAATTTTTGGGGAAAACCCTTTTGGGAAAATTCAAAAATTTTTTTTGGGCCCCCTTTGGGGGGCCCCAACCGGGGGCCCCCCTTTCCCCCCAATTTGGGGTTAAACCCCCGGCCCCAAACCGGGCCCCGGGGCCAACCCCTTTGGGGGTTTTGGGGGGCCCCCGGCCCCGGGAAGGGGTTTTTAAGTTTTTTAAGGCCCGGGGGGCCCCCCCCTTTTTTTTCCCCCCTAATTTCGGGGGGGTTGTTGGGCGGGTTTGGGGTTCCTTCCCTTCCCCCCGGGGGGGGTTTTTGGGGGGGGGGGCTCCCCCGCAAACCCGGTTTTTTTTTTTTGGGGCCCCTTGGGTAAGGGGGCCCCCCTTTAAGCCCGGGGGAAAGGGGGCCCCTCCCAATCCGGCCCTTCCCCGGGGGAAAAGGGTGGGCCCCCCTTTCCCCCCCCGGGGGCCCGTGGGGCCTTCCGGGGTTTTTCCCGGGGGAAAAATTTTGGGGGGTTGGGCCCCCCTTTTTGCCTTTGGATTTGGGTTTTTTGGGAATTTTTTTTCCCTCCGGTTTTGGGGCCTTTGGGGGGTTTGGGTTTTTTTTTTTTAAAAAAAGGGAATGCCCAAAAAAATTTTGGTTTCCCCGGGGAAGGGTTTTAAACCATTTGGTTTTTTTAAAAATTTCCCGGGGAAACCGGGGAAAAAAAAAAAAATTTTTTTTTTGGGTCCAATTAAAAAATTTGGGGCTTTCCCCCCCCAAAAAAAAACCCTTTTAAAAAGGGTGGGGGGGAAAAAACCCCAAAATTTGGGTGGGTTTTCCCGGGGGGGAAAAATTTTTTTTTGGGGGGGGGGGGAAAAAAAGGGGGGGGGGGCCGCCGGGGGGGAAAAAAAATCCGGGGGGGGAAATTTAAAAAACCAAATTTAACAAAAAAAAGGGGGGGGGGGGTAATTCCAACTAAATCCCTTAAAAATTTTGGAGGAAAAGGGGGGCCGGGGTTTCCCCCCCCTTTTTTTGGGGTTTTTTGGGGGGGGGGGTTTGGGGCCGGCCCCCGGGGCCCGTTCCCGGTTAAGGGCCCAAAGCCCCCTTTTCCCTTTTAAACCTTTTTTTTTTTTTTCCCCCTTTTTAACAAATGGGGGTTCTAATTTTGGGGTTTTGGTTTTTAAGGGAAGGGAAAAAAAACCAAGGGGTTTTTATTTTAAAAAAAGGGGGGGGGGAAAAAGAAAAAACCCCGGGAAAAAAGATGGCCCCGGGGGGGGGGGGGCCCCCAAAATTTTTGGGGGGGGAAGGGGAAATTTTTAAAAAAGGGGGGCACCCAAAACAAAGGGTTTTGGGTTCCCGGGGGAAATTCCAAGGCGGAAAAAAGGGGGGAAGGGCCCCGGGGGGTGGGGGGCCCCAAAAAGGGGGGCTTTTTTTTGGTTTTTGGAACCCGGGGGTTTCCCGGGTTTAGGGGGCAATTTTGGGGTTTTTTCCAAAAAGGGGGCAAAAGGTTTTTTTTTTTGGGGGGGGGGGGGGGCCAAAATTTGGGAAAACCGGGTTTTTTTTTTGGGGAAAAAATTGTTGGTTTAAAAATTCCCCCAGGCCCCCTTTTTAAATTTTCCCCTGGGGGGGTTTTTTTTTGGGGGGGGGGGGAAGGGCCGGTTGGCCCCTTTTAAAACCGCCCTTTTTTGGGGGGGGTAAAAAGGGGGGGGAACCTGGGGGGCCCCCAAAGGCCCAAAACGAACCCCCAAAAAAAAAGGGGGGTTTCCGGGGCCCCCCGGGCCCCCGGCCGGGCGGCCCCCCCTTTTTGGGGGGGGGGGGGGCCCCCCTTCCGGGCCAAACCCCCCGGGGGCCCCCGGCCCCCCGGGGGGGGTTTTGCCGGGTTCCGGGGCCCAAAACCCGGGGGAAAAAAAAAAAAAGGGGGGTTTTTCCCCCCTTTGGGGTGGGTTTGGGTTTGGTTTTTTAAAAAACCAAAGGCTTTCCCGGGTTTCCCCCCCGGGAAGGAACGTTTTTTGGGGTTTAAATGGCCCCACCCTTTTGGAACCCGGGGGGGCCCCCCTTGGCCAAGGGCCCTTTTTTCCCCCCCCATCAACCGGGCCCCGGGGGTTTTTCCCCCTTTGGGCCCGTGCGCCCCCGGGGGCCCCCTTTTTGGGCCCAGGGCGGGCCCCGGGGAAAAGGCCCTTTCCCCCCCCAAAAAAACCCGGGAAAAACCCCCAAGGTTCCCCAAAGGGCGGGGAAAAAGGGGGGAAAAAAAGGGCCCGGGGAAAAATTGGGGGGCCCCCCGGCGAGGAACCGGGAAAAGCCCCGGAAAGGGGCCCAAGGGGGAAATTTTGGGAAACCCCCGGGGCCCGGGAAAGGGTTTTAAAGGGGCCCAAGGGGGGTTTGGGAATTCCCCGGGGGGTTTGGGAAAAGGTTTGGGGAAATAAAAGGGGTTTAAAAGGGAAAAAAAGGGGGGGGGGAAAAAAAGGGGGGCCCGGGGGGGGTGCATCCTCGCCTCTCGCCACCCCGTGTCTCGGGCAGCCAGTCTCGTCGTCCCTCTGCCCGTCGGGTGGGGTGAGATGCCGGGATCAACCTCTTCGAGGCAAAACGAACAAACCCCGGCGCGAATCGCGCCAAGGAATCGAAACGAAAAAGGGGCGTCTTCGTCGCCGCACCGTTCGCGGTGTCGGTGCTTCATGATCTGTTCTCTTGTCGCAAAATATCAGAACGACTCTCGGCAGCGGATATCTCGGCTCTCGCATCGATGAAGAACGTGGCGAAATGCGATACTTGGTGTGAATGCAGAATCCGTGAACCATCGAGTCTTTGAACGCAAGTTGCGCCCCAAGCCATTAGGCCGAGGCACGTCTGCTGGGTGTCACGCATCGTCGCCCCATCCAACCATGAGCCCTCGAGCCTCGGTTGGACCGCGGGCGAAATTGGCCTCCGTGCGCTCACGGCCAGCGGTTGGCCTAAATTCGAGTCCTCGACGACATCATCGTCGCGACGATCGGTGGTAATCTTGTAAGCAACCTCGTTCGAGTCGTGCGCGTCCGTCGATCGAGACCCTTGAACCCTTTCGGCATCGCAAGGACGGTGCTCGCATCGCGACCCAGGTCGGCGGGATTACCCGCTGAGTTTAAGCATATCAATAAGCGGAGGAAAAGAAACTTACAGGATTCCCCTAGTAACGGCGAGCGAACCGGGAAAAGCCCGGCTTGAGAATCGGTCGCCATCGGCGTCAATTGTAGTCGGAGAAGCGTCCTCGGCGACGGACCGGGCCCAAGTCCCTGGAAAGGGGCGCCGGAAGGTGAGAGCCCGTCGTGCCGGACCTGTCGCACCACGAGCGCTGTCTACGAGTCAGGTTGTTTGGGAATGCAGCCCTAATCGGGCGGTAAATTCCGTCAAGGCTAAATACGGGCGAGGACCGATGGCGAACAAGTACCGCGAGGAAAGATGAAAAGGACTTTGAAAGAGTCAAAGAGTGCTTGAAATTGTCGGGAGGAAGCGGATGGGGGCCGGCGATGCGCCCGGTCGGATGTGGAACGGCGAGCCGGTCCGCCGATCGGCTCGGGGCGTGGACCGACGCGGTCGTGGCGGCGGCCCAAGCCGGGCCTTTGATACGCCCGTGGAGACGTCGTCGCCTCGATCGTGGGATTCAGCACGCGCCGCCTCGGCGTGCTTCGGCACCTGCGTGCTCCGGGCGTCGGCCTGCGGGCTCCCCATTCGGCCCGTCTTGAAACACGGACCAAGGAGTCGACATGTGTGCGAGTCAACGGGCTAGAAAACCCGTAAGGCGCAAGGAAGCTGATTGGCGGGATCCCTCGCGGGTGCACCGCCGACCGACCTTGATCTTCTGAGAAGGGTTCGAGTGAGAGCATGCTGTCGGGACCGAAAGATGGTGAACTATGCTGGCGGGGCGAAGCGGAGAAACTCTGGTGGAGGCCCAGCGATCTTGACGTGCAAATCGTTCGTCGACTTGGGTATAGGGGCGAAAGACTAATCGAACCGTCTAGTAGCTGGTTCCTCGAAGTTTCCCTCGGGATAGTGGAGCCCTTAGCGAGTTCTATCGGGTAAAGCCAATGATTAGAGGCATCGGGGGCGCAACGCCCTCGACCTATTCTCAAACTTTAAATAGGTAGGACGGCGCGGCTGCTTCGTTGAGCCGCGCCACGGAATCGAGCTCAAGTGGGCCATTTTGGTAGCGAGCGGCGATGCGGGATGAACCGGAAGCCGGGTTACGGTGCCCAGCTGCGCGCTAACCTAGAACCCACAAAGGGTGTTGGTCGATTAAGACAGCGGACGGTGGTCATGGAAGTCGAAATCCGCTAAGGTGTGTAACAACTCACTGCCGAATCAACTAGCCCGAAAATGGATGGCGCTTAAGCGCGCGACCTATACCGGCCGTCGGGGCAAGGGCCAGGCCCCGATGAGTAGGAGGCGCGGCGGTCGCCGCAAAACCAGGGCGCGAGCGGCGGAGCGGCCGTCGGTGCAGATCTTGGTGGTAGTAGCAAATATTCAAATGAGAACTTTGAAGGCCGAAGGGAAAGGTTCCATGTGAACGGCACTTGCACATGGGTTAGTCGATCCTAAGAGCGGAAGCCCGTCCG
>NW_026291452.1:17500-25000 GCF_025698545.1 Gossypium raimondii
AAGGATTTAATCGCACACTTGAAAGATAGCCCAGAAAGTCGAGAGAATATTTAGATAATTGATTTATACGGACTCTTCCTGATTGAGACCACAGGTAAAAATAATATTGCCATAAATCGACAAAGTAATATTTCCACTTATTGATCAGAAGAGACGTATCCTTTGAGGCCAGAATTGACTTTCCTTGATACCTAATAAAATGTATGAAAGGGTCTTTGAACAACCATAGGTTGTTCTGAAAATCATTATAAAGACTTCGCCAAGATACTTTATTTTCCATAGAAAAAATTCGTTCAAGAAAGACTCCAGAAGATGTTGATCGTAAATGAGAAGATTGATTACGGAGAAAAAGGAAAATAGATTCGTATTCACATGTATGAGAATTATACAGGAACAAGAATAATCTTGGATTAAAAATCGAAATAGATTTCTTTGGAGTAATAAAACTCTTCAAATTACAATACTCGTAGAGAGAACCGTAATAAATGCAAAGAAGAAGCATCTTTTACCCAGTAGCGAAGGGCTTGAACTAAGATTTCTAGATGGATGGGATGAGGTATTAGTGCCTCTAACACATAATTTAAATGTGAGAATTTGTCCTCTAAAAAAGGAAATATTGAATGAATTGATTGAAAATTATGAGATTTTGCGGCTTCTGCCTTGTGAGTAAGATATTAATCGTAAGGAAAATGGAATTTCCACAATGACTGCAAATCCTGCCGCTATCATTTGAGAATACAAATTATTGTTGTGTCCAAAAACCGGATTTTGGTTGGAATCATTAGCAGAACTAATCAAACGATTCTGTTGATCCATTCGAAGAATTAAACGTTTCACAATTAGTGAACTGAATTTATTACCATAACCCTGATTTTCAAAAAAAATCATCGATTTATTTAAACCATGCTCATGAGCAAGTGCATAAATATACTCCCGAAAAATAAGTGGGTATAGGAAATCGTGTCGGCGGGATCTATTTAGTTCTAAATATACTTGAAATTCCTCCATTTCAAATTCGATTTGAACCAAAGATAGGGGATCTATTCGGTTATTAAATGATACATAGTGCGATACAGTCAAAACAAGGTATTATAGTAAGAAAAGAATAGATACCTCGGAGACAGGCGGATTCATCAACGGATTCTCTATCCTATCTTTTCTTTTGCCATCTAATTTATTTATGTTCGTTATAGGATAAGAAGACGGTTAGAAATCCTTTATTTTTTCAACCCAATCGCTCTTTTGATTTTGGAAAAAAATATCTTTTCTTTATCAATATACTGCTTCTTCTACACATTCATGGCTAACCCATAAAGGGAATGCCTAATAATAAGGACTCATAAAAAAATCGATAATTTACTCATGAGAAAAACCTTTACCCCATTAGGCACTAATTTCTTTTTAACGTTTAATTAGATCAGGTAATCATTCAAATTGAGAACAGAAGCTCGTTACTTTTGTTTCCCTATAATTGGGGCCGTAGAGCTCTATCCATTTATTCACTCGACCCAACTTTGAATTCAATTCATTTTTTTTGTTCCGCACCAAAAATTCAAAAACGGTTTTTTTTGGAATGATCCGGAAAAAAAGGATTCTTAGAATTCTCCATTGCTACGACATGCTCTTTTTTCCATCCACTCCTTTCAGGATCAGTCGTGGTCTTACAAACTCTACCGATGGTCTGAACGAATCCCTTTCTTCATACAAATGTGTAAAGATGCTAGTCGCACTTAAAAGCCGAGTACTCTACCGTTGAGTTAGCAACCCGAAAAAAATTAGAATATGTAGATCCAATCGGAATAAAAAAATGGAATTGCACTAGGCAATCAAAACACGAAATTAGCAAAAATTGGAATAAAAAAAAAGACACGAAATTCTCAGATAAAACCATAGAAATAGAAATAGAATAAGTGAAAATTTGCGGACCGCCTCCTGTCTTATTCATTCCATTGTTATCCATTTTTTTTGTTTCAATACAATTACAATAAAAAAAAATTATTGTATCACAACAAATTCAAAGAAAGAACCCATTATTTGCATTATTTGAATCAAGTGAAGTGCCAAACGAGGATAAATGGATCTATTTATCTATGATCGAATTATATTTGTTCGATACACTGTTGTCAATATGATTGTAAATTTTGAATATAAATGTTGAGAGTTGAGAAAAGAATAAAGAATATAAAAAAGACTCCAAAAATACAATGAAAAAAAGAATTCATTTTTTTTTATTAATTATTATTAATATTTTCTCTTTTTATATGTTATATGTTATTTTATCTGTTTTTTTATCTTATTTTAGGTTGTTTTGTAAATGTTTAAATGCAATTACTTCATTTATTCACTTGATCTTTTTTCTCTCTATTTTCTATCAATAAAATTGGCTCAATAAAATCGGGTTTTGTTGTTATAGAACACGGTATTCTAGATTTTATAGTAGGAATATTCTATAGTAGCAAAGCAATAAGAAATACGAATAATCAATTTTTTAAAAATAAAAGTCTGAATAGACCAAAAGAGGGGGGAGGAAATAATAAAGAAAAATTTATACAAAGCTAGATATGAATCATCCACACCCTCTTTTTTGGATTTCATTAATTGAATTTTGTTTGATTAAGACTAAGTTCTGTAAAAACACCCGCCTTCTTTAAAATATCATGAACAGTTGCTGTGGGTTGAGCTCCTTTTTCAAGGAAATAGAGAATGGCGGGAACATTTAAATAGGTTTGATTATTTATCGGATCATAAAAACCCACTTTTCGAAGATCTCTTCCCTCTCTTCGGGATCGAACATCAATTGCAACGATTCGATAAACGGCTCATTGGGATAGATGTAGTTAAATAATACCCCCCTAGAAACGTATAAAGTTTTCTCCTCGTACGGCTCGAGAAAAAAATGATTAATTAAAAGTTATGTCTATGTATGGAATTAGAATGTATGGAATTAGAATGTCAAAAAGATCCATAAACCAGCAAATCAATTAGACATTTAACCCCGTCTTTTTTTTTCAAAAAAAAAGAAGAAAAAAGCATTCGTACTCTCATAACTCAAGTCAAATAACTCGCAAAATGCTCAAAAAATAATCCTTAGGCATTCCTTTATTGAGTGGTCTCTAACCCCTTTTTTGTTTGTCTCGCTTAGAATCTATTACGATTCTTCATTTTAATCTAGTTGTTGAGAAAATGGAAAAGGGTATTTCCTTGTTCTAGGATCTTTTATCTTTGCCTTGAATCATTGGGTTTAGACATTCCTTCGGCGATATTTAATCATTTCAAAAATGGCAGCAACATGCCCTTTTTTCTCTCTTTTTTTTTTCTATCAAAGAATCATATGAACGATTAATTCCCGCATGATACACTTTTGATCGAAAGAGTTTTACCAATTCAACAACTTTTCTTTTGATTTGAAAATAGTTGGAATCGGATCCTTCGATTTCTATATCACAAATAGACTTACGAAGTTGTTCCAACTTATTGATTTCCATTAACTAACCCTAGATCCTTGCCCCTGAAAAATGGATGTTTCTCTTCGAGCTCCATCCTGTACTATTTACATTACAACCCAACAAAAAGACGGATTCTAATAGAACAAAGGATGTCGAGCAAAAAGCACCTTCATTTCTACATAACGGAAAGTGGTGGGTTTGACATCCACAGCTGATCATGTCCTTCAAGTCGCACGTTGCTTTCTACCACATCGTTTCAAACGAAGTTTTACCATAACATTCCTCTAGTTTGGAGCATTGATTCAATTATGGAATCATGAATAGTCATTAGTTCAGTCGATACATAGTAATCTATCTATACTTTCTATATGAAATCAATTTCCTTCTATATGCTATATGAAATAAATAAATAATTTAGGAAGAAAAAGCCTCAATAAAATTCAAACTACCCCATATTGTATGATTGTCTGAATGCAATATTTTTATTTTTTATTAGAATCGAAAAGTTTAATTAGAATGAAAAGTATAATAAAAGTTAAAAAAAAAAAATAAAGAATATCATTAATAATAATATTACGAAAATACTAATAATATCACGAATATTATAAATAACACAAATAAACTAATCTTTTTTTTTGAATCTACCGTGCATCTTCAAATAACCCGATAGATCAAATAACTCGGTAGAATAGATCCAGCAATCTCACAGTTGTTCGAGTGCCAATCTTAAGAAATCATTAAAAATCAAAAGCAAGAATCACATTTTCTCCACTACTTGACTGTTAGAAAGAAGGTTATTAAAAACAAAAAAAGAGCAATTTAGATTCGGATATGGTTATTCTGATATATAAATAGAGTATGCTCTGGGACGGAAGGATTCGAACCTCCGCATAGCGGGACCAAAACCGTTGCCTTACCACTTGGCCACGCCCATTTTGATTTCTATTTGAAACTACTAAACACTAATATGGGTATTCCTTGTTCGTCAATTCCAGTTCCAAATAGCTATAGCTATGGAATAGATTCTTGCTACGATTTTTGCACGTATGGATAGAGAATTAAATCAATTTATTGATCATTACATAGAATTCAATTAAGATATTGTATGAAAGTATGATTTCTTCTATTCTCTTGTAAGAATTGAAGGCTTTTTGATTGGGTGAGTTCAAAGAAGTATTGTTTAGTCTGCCTTATTTTCCTTTCTTCATTTTTTCCTTATATCAAAAACATATTAATAACTCAATCAAAATTATCTCCAAGAACAAAATTTTGTTATGCTTAATATCTTTAATTTGATCTGTATCTGTTTTAATTCTGCCCTTTTTTCGAGTAGTTTTTTATTCGCCAAATTGCCCGAGGCCTATGCTTTTTGAATCAATCGTAGATTTTATGCCAGTAATACCTGTTCTCTTTTTGCTCTTAGCCTTTGTTTGGCAAGCTGCTGTAAGTTTTCGATGAGATCCTTAATACTGTCCTAGAAAAATTCATGAGTGATTCAAGAAAAAAAAATTCTAACAATTGAAAAGATCAGATAAGTCTTACACTATGAACGAACCCTCAATTCAAAGATTCAAATTCTTGGATAGCCCTGATAAATCTGGATCATCCCATTTCCTCATTCTGACCCTTTTCGCCGAAGAACCCTATTTAGATTAGAGTCCGCCACAATATATAATTGTTGGTATGAAAGAATTTTTTTTGTAATGAAAAACTCAACTCTTATTACAAGTGAATTTCTGAAAATTCTTTTCGATTTCTAGAAATTCTAGAAATCACTTTATTTCTTGGTGTCAAAATCAAAACAAAATAGGATATGTGGTATAAAAACGGGAATCTATTCTCTTCTTTTCCAAAAAATGCTCTTGGAGATTGTGTAATGCTTACTCTTAAACTCTTTGTTTACACCGTAGTAATATTCTTTGTTTCTCTCTTCATCTTCAGTTTCTATCTAATGATCCGGGACGTAATCCTGGACGCGAAGAATAAAAAGGAGAGTTCCTTGCTTCATTTTAGAAATGGTATTAGGATTTGATCTATTCCACTACCAAAACCGAAACGGAAGAGAGGATTCGAACCCTCGGTACGAATAACTCGCACAACGGATTAACAATCCGACGCTTTAGTCCACTCAGCCATCTCTCTAATTGAGAAAAGATAATTACTATGTTACAGCACGCAAAAGAAAGGCTTGAAAAAGCCCTTTTGACTTTGTTATATAGATTATGTTATATAGATTATTATTTATCTATATAGAGTATTATTAATTATATAGAGTATTATTAATCCATAGATATATAGATTCTAAATTTTATTATTATTATATAGATTGATTATATAGATATATCAACTTTTCTATAGAGATATAGAACTTTTATCAGTAATTCCATTCCATTTATATTCTATATCATTTATATTTTAAATAAAACAAGGGCTCTAAAGAAATATCTCAAATAACAAAAAAGAAAGAATATCGCTTTGATTTCGCGCAAAGGGACTTTTAAATTTCCAATTTCCACGGACCGGCCTGGTCAGTACCAGCCGGGCTCATTTTATTTTCAACTCAAATAACTCATTTTTCTATGATTCTGCGATCTGGCTTGTTGTAACAAAAAATCTTGTTATTGCATTGAATCAACAATCAGAAGCAGAAGAAGTCCTATTTCCGTTCCTATGATATAGAATCAAAATATTATTTCTATTCTTTTTCTTTCTTCCTATTTCTTTTTATTTCCATTTATTTTATATTTTACTAGAATAACTAGAATAAATAATAAAAAACTATGGATTTTGCACAATCCATTTTATGTTATTTATGTTATGACTAAGTCCTTTTGTCGAATCCTATCTATCAAAACTCCTATAACACAAGTCTTCTGACAAAAGGTGGCAAGGCCCTAATTTTCAGGATTTTTTAGGCTCCTATCTTGTAATCCTATCTTGATTACGCCCAATTCCCCTGTTCGACAAAGGGTCCCTTTATATACAATAAATATACAATAAATACAATAATCGCATTGTAGCGGGTATAGTTTAGTGGTAAAAGTGTGATTCGTTCTATTAATCCCCCTAAGAGTTAAGGGGTCCCTCGGTTTGATTCATATTCCGAGCAAAAACTTTATTTCTTAAAAGGATTTAATCCTTTACCTCTCAACGAAAGATTTGAGGAAGAATATACATTCTCGTGATTTGGATCCAAGGGCCAATTAAATTAGATATAATTTTTAAATTATATTCTAACTAAAAATTGAAAAATTGGATTATGAAATTACGAAACATAAATTTTTTTTTTCAATTGGATCAATACTTCCAATTGAATAAGTATGAGAAAAGATCCATGGATAAAGATAGAAAAGTGTATTTCTAATCGTAACTAAATCTTCAATTTTTTGATGGGATAGATTGAAGCAAAATAGCTATTAAACGATAACTTTGGTTTACTAGAGACATTTACATCTTGTTTTAGCTCGGCGGAAACAAAATGCTTTTCTAAGGATTTTCTCAAATAGAAATAGAGAACGAAGTAACTAGAAAAATTGTTCTATTCTAATCCCACTCTTCTAGAAGGATCATCTAGAAAGCGAATTGTTTTGAATGCATTCAGACAGAAAAGCTAACATAGATGGTATGGGCCGAATTCTTATTTCATTTCGTTCCTGCCTTATCTTTATCTTATTTATATTCAATTTTTTTGATTTCTTTTTTTATTTATCCATCTTCCATAAAGGAGCCGAATGAAACCAAAATTTCATGTTCGGTTTTGAATTAGAGACGCTAAAATAATGAATCAACGTCGACTATAACCCTAGCCTTCCAAGCTAACGATGCGGGTTCGATTCCGCTACCCGCTCGATATTCGAATTCTATCTATTCTATCTATTTGAATATTTATTAATTCAATTCAACGATGCATTAGCATCATTGAATTGAATTAATAATCTACAATTCTAACAATACAATTTTTCACATGTTCTTTAGTTTTTCCAACCAAGAGAAAAGAAAAAACCGAACAAGAGAAAAAAAGTCAAAATGTCAAAAAATCGTAATGAAAAGCGTC
>NW_026291452.1:27500-30000 GCF_025698545.1 Gossypium raimondii
GTTTCTTTTTTTTCTTCAAATTCAAAGAATTCTTCTCCCTTTATACATAGGTCATCGATTCAGCATTGGAAAAAGGGGCTCAAATCGTTTTATCGACATGAGTGTTTTATATCGAAAAAACATTTTTGTTTTGAAAATATTTCTGTATTTAGTAACATAGTAGTAGAAAGAGTACCCTGCTGCATCTGAACTTCAAACGGGTTTGGCCTTAACCATGTTAATGGTCCCAGATTATTGGTTAATAGAGAATCAAAGTCGATGTACCAATGAATCACGAAATGCTATGGTTCTATAATATGATTTTAAAAATTTATTCAGAAGTAATTCGCGGGATCATGCACTCTTTTCTTTCCTAGTTATAATGAAAAAAAGTACAACTGGGTGAATCCAGCCTATTCTTGAAATAAACAACTCACACACTCCTTTCCAAAAAGATCAATACACCAAGGACTACACTTAGATTTATTGGATTTGTTGCTAAAATATCGGTATTAACCCGAAACTCCCGGCGGATGGCCAGTGACCCAAGGAAACGAAAGAATCGGTTACATTTTCATATGATCTCCTATTTTATTTTAGATAGACTAAAAAAAGAACTCAGTTCTTTCTTTTTGTATTATATCCTTTGACTCCTTTTCCATTTATTCTATTCTATTTATATTATTCTAATTATTCTAATTCTATGTATTTCTTTTTTGTTTTAATAAATTATTAAATTTATTATAAAATTATTCATTATTATGATTATGAATTTTCATTTACCTATGTATAAACAGAGTCAAAAATAGATTCTATTTATCTAGTTAGCTAGAAATGTATTTTTTTTTCAATTGAAAATTCCCAATAATAATAATTCTTATTAGAATTAGGGGCAGGTTTCATGTCAATGGCAAAATACCTCATTTGTTGCAACACTCCTTTAAACAATAAATAAGAAATAAGTAAACAAGAAATTAAGAAATAAGGGTTCTCTTGAACTAAGAAGGGAAGGAAGAAAGCGAGTCGGTGTGATAATTCCTCATCCTCAAATTAATCCTTCCATGGATTATTGTCCCAACGAATAATTAATTGTAGGGTGAAATCTTGATAGAATTCGAAAAAGCGAGGAGTAAGTCCCAAGCCATAAAATAAGAAAAAAATACAAAATTCTCATGTTTATAGGATTAAACAAAGGATTCGCAAATAAAAGTGCCAATGCTACAACCAGCCCATAAATTGTTAAAGCTTCCATAAAAGCCAAACTAAGCAATAAAGTACCTCGTATTTTCCCTCTGCCTCAGGTTGTCTCGCGATACCTTCTACAGCTTGGCCCGCAGCAGTACCTTGACCAACTCAGGTCCAATAGAAGCAAGCCCGACAGCCAACCCAGCAGCAATAACGGAAGCAGCAGAAATCAGTGGATTCATGATAAGTTCCTCGCACCAAAATAAAGAAATGGTTAATGATACAATCATCCAATGAATTTTGACTTAATTATATTATTCCATCGCTAAGATTCAACCTGCCGAAGTAACTAAGAACTCCGAATGGAAGTGAGAAGATTATTGAACCGTCAGAACTATTTCGACATCTTTTTTTTAGGTCCTATCCGCTAGATTTTTTTGAATCCGCACATACTTTGTTCTTCCCTTTCTTTTTTCCAACCCATTCTTTGCTTTGAATTCTTCGTTTTTGTCTTTATTTTATTTATCTCTTTATTCGTTCAATTCATAGTCAAAGACGAAACAGAGGAACTTCTATTCTTCTATTGGAATACCTATCTAAATCCACAGTAGTAGGTTGGATTAGATATATTTTGAGTTGGTATATAACTAGTCAATATCTAATATCCCATATACATGTGTTTCTTACATAACGTAAACCAACTATTCATGTCTTAGATTCAATTGGATTCTAGAATTCTTCCTCAAAGGATAGACAAGAGCTGTCTTATAGCCATTAGATTCCATATACCTAATTTTACCCCCCTTTTTTTCCTAATCATTTTTTTTTATATCGTTTTTGTAATGTAAATTCGTCTCTTCCTTTTATTTTTATTTAGCATTATCTCACATGGATACAATCTAAATGGACGAATTCATTAGACCAAATCATTGCATACAAATAAAACATCAATATCAGTATTTGATTGAGCTAAGTTCATGCAATTTATTTTATTATTTATGAAAAAAAATTTCTTTTGGTCAATCATTGAATTGAATGAAGAAATCGACTGAAATGGGAATCATTCTATATAAAGAACAGCTTTTAAAAATCATAGACCCTAAATTGATACCATAAGAATTCCTATTCGAATTAGGACTCATAATATTGAAATTGAATAAACAAAAACAATATCAAGATAAAGATAATATTGATTGAAGGTAAATATGATATAAATATAAGTAATAAAAAAAATGGACCAACCCAGAATTTTAGGAAAAAGATCTTTTCAATTAGATCTCTTTCCTTTTTTTATTACAATTCTCTAATATCGTAATCTTTTTTGTTATTACTCTAG
>NW_026291452.1:35000-40336 GCF_025698545.1 Gossypium raimondii
ATAACATAAAAAAGCAGGATGCCCGTGACGTGTGCGTGTAGGATGAACCAAATCCTCATTGAATTTGATTTTTCCATTAAAAGGGGCTCGTACATGTTCTGCAGTACCCCCTGTAAATACTCCGCCGGTATGAAAAGTTCTTAATGTTAGTTGCGTTCCCGGTTCTCCAATGGATTGCCCGCAATAATACCTACAGCTTCTCCCAATTCAACCAGGTCACCATGGTGGGGCTCCGACCATAACATAATCGACAAATCCAAGATGTACTCCTACAAGTAAAGGGAGTTCGAATAGATATTGGTTGTGTTCGAAGGCTCTGAATCGATCGACAAGCCCAAGCCCAATATCTTGATTTCGAATGGCAATGCACCGCGGACCCATATATATATCGTCCGCTAATACACGACCAATTAATGTTTGGATAAAAATTCTTTCTGGAAGCGTCCTCTTTTGAGGACTCACAGAAATCCCTCGGGTGGTGCCACAATCTGTTCTACGTACAACAATGTGTTGAACTACTTCAACAAGTCTGCGCGTAAGATATCCAGCATCTGATGTTCGTACGGCGGTATCCACAACCCCTTTTCGGGCTCCGTAGCAAGAAATGATATATTCTGTTAAAGACAGTCCTTCGCGTAAATTGCTTTGAATGGGTAAATCGATCATTTGTCCTTGGGGATCCGACATTAATCCTCTCATACCTACTAATTGGTGCACTTGAGATGCATTTCCTCTAGCTCCTGAAAAAGACATTATATGGACTGGGTTAAACGGGTCAGTCATCCTAAAATTAGGATTCATTTCTTGTCGCAAATATTCACTTGTAGCATACCATATCTCAATTGATTGGCGTAATTTTTCTACCGCGTGTACATTCCCAAAATGATGGTGTTTTTCCAAAATCAAACTTTGTTGTTCAGCATCTTGGACTAGCCATCCCTTAGAAGGTATCGTTAAAAGATCATCAATTCCTAATGAAATGGATGTAGCAGTGGCTTGCTGGAAACCCAGAGCTTTTACTTGATCCAGGATGTGTGATGTATATGCCATTCCGAAGTGATCTATTAATCTGCTAATAAGCCGTTTAATGGCAGTTCCATCTATCACTTTATTGTGAAATACCAGATTGGCCCGTTCTGCCATAAATACCCCCTTATTCCGCTGAGTGGACTTCGCCAATGGGTTTGAGTCAATGATTGGAAAACTTCCTTTTCTCGATCTTGATTGTGGTAGAAAGTCGGGTCAGGAACTGGGGTCCTAGTTGAACCGGAGAGACCCGAATTCATATTGGTGTCATAGAATTTTTTAGCTTAGATACCATATGATTGGGTATCATATGAGTAGGCCCGAAAAAACCCTTGTATAGCTTCTTCGATTTCTCGGTAAAGAGAAATATGACCAACAGTGGTTCGAATGTATATACAAAGAATTTTTTTTTTTAAACTTCTTACTATTAGATAATGTCCATAAATCTCATGATAGGTACCCAAAGATTCATAGTGAACTTCGATGGGAGCTTCTCTTGAAGCAATAACGCATTGCTCTAGTCGCCACCGGAGCCACAAAGGACTATCTAAATTGATTCTTTTCTGCCTATAAGCTCCAATCGCATCATAGGAATTACAAAAAAGGCTCCTTGTAGACTTATAGTTATTATCGTCAATTCTTTCATTTTGATAGCTTTTCGATTCCATGGATTATACCTATTCGCACAAATACCTCGACGATTCCCACTCGTTAATACATAGAGCCCAATAAGCATATCTTGAGTCGGTACGGAAATGGGATCCCCAATAGCTGGAGACAAGAGATTCATATGAGAAAACATAAGTAAACGAGCCTCCGCTTGCGCCTCTAAAGATAAAGGTACATGAACTGCCATTTGATCCCCATCAAAGTCTGCATTGAATCCCTTACAAACTAATGGATGTAAACAAATAGCGCGTCCTTCCACTAAAATAGGTTGGAATGCCTGTATACCTAATCTATGCAGAGTAGGCGCTCTATTCAGCAATACAGGATGTCCCCGCATAACTTCTTGCAGTATTTCCCATACAATCGGCCCTTTTTCCCGAATTTTACTCTTAGCAACTCCTATGTTCGGAGCAAGATGTTGTCTAATTAGACCGCGAATTACAAATGTCTGGAAAAGCTCTATTGCTATTTCGCGAGGCAATCCACAGCGATGTAATGAAAGTGAGGGGCCAACAACAATGACAGAACGTCCCGAATAATCGACTCGTTTGCCAAGCAAAGTCTCGCGAAATCTTCCCTCTTTGCCTTCAATTACATCTGAAAACGACTTGTAAACCTTATTATGACCGTCCCTCATTGGTTGTCCGCGGATTCCATTATCAAGAAGTGTATCCACGGCTTCTTGTACTAATTTTTCCTGACACATTACTAATTCCCCTGGCGTAGATCTACTTGTTGTTAATAGATCGGTAAGAGTATTATTTCGATAGATAACTCTTCTATAGAGTTCATTAATATCCGAACTCATTAGTTTACCCCCATCTATCTGAATGATCGGTCTCAACTCGGGAGGAAGAACCGGTAATAGACATAAAACCATCCATTCTGGTTCTATATTTGTTCGAATAAAATGCTTAGCCAATTCCATGCGTCTAACCAAAAAATCCTTTCTTCTTCCAATTTTTCGATCTTCCCATTCATTACCCGTGAGGCCTTCTTCTCCTAATTCTTTCCATTCTACCACCGAATAATCGATAAGAATTCGCAAATCTAGATCGGCTAATTGTTCTCGAATAGCACCTGCTCCGGTAGAAATTTCGCGACTTCGAAATGTATCGAAACCTTGGGTAGTAAAAAAAAGTGGGATACTGTATTTCCAGGATTGAATTTCATATTCGAATGAACCTCGTAATCGTAAGAAAGTAGGTTTTTTAGCGATGGGCCTAGCAAAAGAAAAATTAGGATAGGGCCCTGCGGGATCCCCCCCTCAAAATCGGACATGAGAGTTTCCTCTCATCCGGCTCAAGTAGTTACACCAAATAAAGATAAAGTAAAGGAGTTCTCGCTTTCAAATTCTAGAACCCCCCAAAAAGGTCTACTCTTTACTCAAGTTCCAAGAAACATTTCATTGATTGATTCTTCTTTTATTGATTTATTGATTTCGATTTTCTTAATTCTTTATTCAATATTCAATTCAAAATTAGGACATAAATGAAATGTGAAATTCTTGAGTAGTCTACTTCCCCTCGAATGCTGAATCCTCTAAAATTAAAGGAGTGTCATAAAGGTTTACTTGTCTATGTACCCTTCCATTCGATCTCTTAGGTCCTGCGGTACCTCGACGATTATACCACGATGCCCTTAACTTAAAGCCTAAGCCTATATGCGATGTATAGACTCCTGCAACCATGACATATTTGTTTCCTTGAACATAATTTCATTTCTTTCTAAAAGAACTAAAAGAAATGAGAGCGGTTAATTCCACAAAAAAAAGAAGTCTTTTTTTCACGAGGTACAACTCAAAATTCCTAGTTATTTATTTTTACTGACTCGACCATAGACCAATTCCCTTTTTATTTGGGAGTATTGAATACGCCCATAATTCTGAGCTTCATGTTACTCTTCCCAAGAGACATGTCAGATCCAGGGCATCCCAATTCGATTGAATGGGATGACAGTTTCTCATTCCTAATCTGTAAAATAATAATTTCGATCAAATCACACATCGCAGTATACTAGACCCTCTAATTCTTTAAGAGGTTTGTCTAAAAGATTGGCGATATAACTAGGAAGACGTTTCAAATACCATACATGAGTTACTGGACATGCCAGCCTTATGTATCCCATTTGATATCTTCGTATCCGAGAATCAACAAATTCAACTCCGCATTGTTCACAAAATTTAGGGCCCTCCTTTTGATTTCCAATTACTCGATAATTTCCACAAGCGCAAATTCCACTTTTTATAGGTCCAAAAATTCTTTCACAAAATAATCCATCCTTTTCCGGTTTATTGGTTTTGTAATGAAAAGTATAGGGTTTGTCACCTCTCAACGGTTTCTCCATTAGGTAGGATTTTCTTGGCCCAAGCACTTATTTGTTGGGGAGAAACTGATCAATTCGGAGTTGTTGATGTTTATATCGGTCGATCATAGAAGAAAATTCTGATTCATTCCGATTAAGCTTCCTTCCTATTAATCTGGAAGTTCTTCTCAGATACAAGGAAATGATTCAGTTCCAGAGCCAAAGATCGTAATTCTCGGACGAGCAATCGAAAAGATTCTGGAGCATCTTCGGGTTTAGGTATTGTTCCTCCAATGATCGTAGTCCCAAGTACTTCTTGGCGAGCTCTAATATGATCAGATTTATAAGTAAGCATTTCTTGTAAAATATGAGCAACACCAAATCCCTCTAGAGCCCAAACCTCCATTTCTCCTACTCGTTGTCCTCCTTGCTTGGACCTTCCTCTAAGTGGTTGTTGTGTAACAAGTGCATAATGTCCACTGGAACGCCCATGTATTTTATCATCAACTTGATGAATTAATTTCAAGATATAAGGTTTTCCTATTATAACAGGTTGCTCAAAGGGGCCTCCCGTTCTTCCATCAAATATTCTGCTTTTTCCTGGATATTCGGGTTCAAATACCCATGGATTCGCTGTTTGCTTACTGGCTTGATATAATTCGGAAAACACTAGTTTTCTCGAAGCCTCTTGTTCATATCTCTCATCAAATGGTGCTATTCGATAATGTCTATCTAGTAGACTCCCTGCTAACCCAAGCGAGCATTCAAATAGCTGTCCTACATTCATTCGTGAAGGTACTCCTAATGGGTTGAAGACCATATCAACAGGTCTTCCGTCTTGCAAATAAGGCATATCCTGTCTAGGTAAAATTTTGAAATGATCCTTTATTTCCATGCCTTCCGGCTACTTTATCGCCTACTTTGATTTCGCGTTTCTGTGAAATATATACACGAATCGTTTCCGGATTATAACTAGAACCCCTTTTTCTGGACCCATCTCACATCGATGACTCGACCCTCCACCTATAGGTAATTTGAGACAAGTTTCCTTTGAAGTGGATACCTGAATCCCAAGTATGGCCCGTAATAATCTATCTTCTGGAGCATACGATGATTCTTTCGCCACCTGAGGCGTTAATTTCCCTACTAAAATATCGCCTGTCTCCACCCAAGATCCCAGCATCACAATTCCATTTTTGTCTAAATTGCGGAGTAAATGGGCTTCTATACTAGACGCTCGCTAATGAGTACCGCATCCTCAAAATTGTAACCTTCCATGGCATATAAGCTACTAGTACGTTTTGCCCAAAGCAGAGTTCGCCACCAACCGTAGCGGC
>NC_029998.1:0-10000 GCF_025698545.1 Gossypium raimondii
ACAAGCCATCAAAACTCCGTGTGCCAGGTTAGTATGACTTGCTGAGAAAATATCGTAGAACGACGGACGAAATCAGAGAAAAAGAGAGAGAGAGAGGCAGTTGTTTCATTCGTTGGCCCGGAACTAGGTACAGCTCCATAATCGGAAGCGCAGGAAGCACAAAGAAGGATCGTGTAAGCTTGGTTAGCTAGAAGTTAGGGAACGAGGCCCTGGTCGCTTACCGTGTGAGCGCCCGGGAGAAAGGGGTCGGGTGAACACTAGCGGAACACTCAAAAAATTGGGATTTGAGGGGTGTGCAAGGAGACAGACCTCGAGCTACTAACAAGTCCTATAAAGAAGGGGTCAGAACAAGAGGGGTCGGTAGTTAGCTGCGCAGCAACCAATCCACCTAAGGGGAATCAATCAATCCCAGAGAAAGTCCATGTGGCCTCGGTGATTAGACGAAGATAATATTCCATCATGCGCACCAAGGGATGAGTATTTTTTCTATAGAAGCTACCTATGAGATACAGCTAAGATCCATTCCTGCGCGCGAAGTGAGGCAGGCCATTTAGCTAAGCTTTTTGAAGGGGAAGAACAGTGATTTAATTAGTGAATATTTAACCAAATTGAGTCGAGCATAGAATCACGCCGCTGGATCGTCTCAATCACTACCTTTCCCTGAGATGGATCTAATTCCCTTTTTTTTTGTTAGTGCTAATTGAGCCGTAGATTGTGAGTGAGCTTACTGATTGATTCAAAGCTCTCATGAGATCTTGTTGGCATGCCTACCAAATGGTGAGAAAGTCACAGGAGACCCTTCAGAGTTCTAACTCCCCGACTGGAAAGACTTGGTTTGCGTGCCTGATCTTCTTCTGCCCTATATCTTATCTCTTAATCATCAGTGAGTTTTCATTACGTTATGCTAGGATTCGCCTCGTCCAGGGAAAGATAAGAGTAATGTACTCCGATCTTTCCTTTCCCTTCTTGGTTATTCCGTTCCTTAGGCCTAACTTGCTTGCTTGACTACAAGCTAGAGAGACAGTACTCCGTTCGGGCAAAAACCCTGCCTGCCGGAAGATTCATTGATTTGATTGAACCTAGTGGGAAAAAGGAATTTTGCAAATTCCTTTCATATTCATAGTATAAAATTGGAGCTCGCCAATCAATCTTTGACCGAGAGGAGAGGGAATGATTTGACTCCCACTCCTAGCGTGCTAAGCCTCCGTATGCTTTTGAAGAATCTTCTTCGCAAGCATACGACTACCACACGCGACCACCACTGATACCGTCACTATATTATTGATAATATCATCATAAAAGATCTTTTATTATTAGGTGTGTGTGATAGGATTACATACCTCGTAGCGATGCGCCTGATGATCTCCTTATCTTTGGACGTAGCATAGGATGGGAAGCTTCGATCCTTGAGGTAGTTTCTGATGTCGTAGAACCATGAGTTGCCATCATCGTGTTCCTCAGCGGCAAGCGCGGCTTCAGAACTTTCTTCTTCATCTTCGAGAGGCAACCGAGTGTTTGTCCCACGATGGGCAAACTTTAGGAAAGAGTTAAGCCATTGCGCGCTAGCGCTAGCACTTATTGATCCAAAGCTCGAGTACGGTACGAAGCCCTTCCTCCATGAAAGGATCGGGCAGAAGGTAGAAAAGCTAAGACAAAGCCGCTTCCTAAGTCACTCAGGTATGGCTTTGGTTAAGTAAATTGACTCCATCTTCGCCAGTAGCCAAGGTAGGCATAATCCGCGTGAGCTCTTTAAAGCCTTTCGTGCCTCACTTCACTGGTGCTCTTCGCCAGATCTTTTTTGAAGCAACAAGAATTCTTTCCTTATGACTTGGTCTCGTTTTACCGTATGGGCTTTCCCCAAGGTGTAATAAGTCTTATCTAGCTAGATCCTGAGATCTCGCGGCTTAGTAATCCGCATCCGCAGAATCCGAATCATCCGCCGAAACAGACGCTGAAGAGGGGAAGAGTTCCAACAACCGTGATCCCGATTCTGAGTCTTTTGACTTGTTTAGGAAGGAGGGCTTTTTCAAATCTAAAACTTATGAAGCATCAGATGAAGCGAGAGCTAGCTTTTTAGCTGAATCTAGGGCAGAGGGTTTAGTTTCTTTTTTACCAAATCCAGAAGATTCAGCTACTGAGATCGAAAACATGAGGTTCGACACCTTACCTAGTCCGAAGCAGCACCGTTGGCTCTATTCTATGGTCTAGGGGCAAGCCGCCCACTTTCGCGCACTATCACGAATCTGAAGCGCAGAAACCAACTTTACCCTCTTCTGTTTTATGACCCTCGAACAAAACACGGACTTTTATCGCATTTCAGGATACCACCTCGACGCGGTGAAACGTAAACTCTTGTCTTCCACAATAATTCCAAACCCAATATAAAGTGGAAGTCATCCAACGGCACCAACATCAAGTAAAACTTTCCAGACCATTCGCCAATCTGTAGCGGAACTATCTTAGCTACCCTAACAATAGGTTTCGCCTCATAGTTCACCGCCTTCATTTTGCTGTTCCCCTTATCAACCCGTAGGCCTAGCCGCGCTACGATCCGATCAGAAAGGAAGTTATGAGTAGCACCGGTGTCAACCATTTCCCTCACAACCTGTCCATTGACTTTTACATTCACGAACATTAGCCTAGTATCTGATCGACTCTCTTGTCTAATGGAATTCCAGAGTTGAAGTGGATTGACCCTCGAAGTGGTTTCTTCAACCGGCGCTTCGTCTTCTTCAGCAATCAAGGCATTGAGTTTCTCTCTCTTCGGACTGGGGACCGCCGCAAATGAAACACCCGGGATCCAGCGCTTTGCCTTTGCCCTTGTTGTCAACATTTGTTTTGGATGTTGATGCTTCATGATCGTTCTTCCCACTGAACTTCTTCTTGCCTTTAGAGTTTTTGTTCTTGTCTGCCCCATCTGAACTTCCTTTGAAGTCCATTAAACTCTCTGCTACCGTGATAGCTGAAGCGAGGTTATTCACTTTCTCCCTCCTCAGTGCGTTCTGAACCTACAACTGAAATCCAGCATAAAGTTGTAAAGCTTTTCTTCCTCACTTATACTACCCACTTCGAGCATCAGAGATTGGAAGCTCTTCATATACTTACTCTCTAACTGAACCCGTTTGTTTGCCTAAAACGCCTTAATCAGTCTCTTGCTAGCCATTGGACATTACACGGCAAAAACATCTTTCTCAGCTCTTGTTTCATCTCTGGCCAATCGGTGATAGGTTGGCGTGAAGAATCCTCAACTCTGGGTTTCCACCATAGTTTTTTCATCACCCACAAGATACATGGAAGTAATGCTAACTTTATCTGCTTCCGGTATATGAGCCACTCTGAAAAACTGTTAGACATCGAACACGTTGGCCTAAGGCCTTCCTTGGAACTCCGAGCACCATTGAAGGCCTTAGGCTCAGGGTTCCAAACCTCTGGTCTCCCCCTGCGCTCTCAAACCTGTCGAGAGAATTTTGAATAACTCATTATAATAGTAAGCTGCAATCGGAGAAAAAAGCCTATCTATAAAGTGTTCCGTGAAAGGGAACAGGACTGAGAGCTGGGAAACAGGATTCGTCAAATAGCGGTATCCTAATCCCGCGTCTATGGCCAAACCATGCTCCCCCGGGGCCCCCTTACTCTTATTTTTATGCTTATTTAACTAACCTCTCTCTTTCTAGTTTCTTAGATAAGAATTACGAATGCTAAGGACCCTTGGAAATGTGTTTAGAAAACCAGCCGAAAAGATAAAATAGGAAAACGGATATGACTTATCGATCCTATACAGAGAAGGAGAAGCAAAGAAGATCGAAGGCTTAGCTAACAGCTCTTTTAGTCTCAATCTAGCTGAAACTCTATGACACTTTTTCAAAAACCGTTTAACCGCTGGTTTGACCAAATTCCATACTGAAGCACCAATTCACTGATATTGAAAGCGCCTTTTGTCAAACAGTTGGCATGTATCTAAAGGACACCTCTTCCCACACCCACGGCTGGCAGAATCAAGGCTCTGATACCATGTTTGTAACATCTCTTTTGGAGCAGCCCCTTTGTGTCTCCCAACCAATTCAAGACAGCAACTAATAAGACAGCCAAATCAACTGAGTAGAAACCCAACAGACCTTTGTTGGCAGTTTGCCACCAAATTTGATAGATCAAATGTCCAATGCAAGCTCTGCGGCAACAAGTACTCAGGCGAGAAAAATGGAAAATAAGATTGAAATTCCACTTGGCATGTTTGGCTGGAAATAACATCGCCATATGCCAAAATTCTACAGAATTGGCCAAAGAGCTTTCTCGAGGATCCCCTTCACTAATAAAGAAGGCAATAAAAGAGAAACAAATGAGGAAGAGTGCTTTATTTGAAATTAGGATTGGCCAAAAAAAGGAATTTATTTTCGGTGGGAGTGGATCTAGTTGATGTAACAGAGGAGCCTAGCCTAGAGAGGGCAGGGCTGTCGTACGGAGGATTTTGATGACAGTGGTATTGGGGAATCTTTGCGGAGCGGTCTCTCTGCATCAGGCGCTACGAGAAAAAGAAGTTGAGTCTCTTTTTTCCTTCTTTTGAAGAAAACAGTAGTACAACCCTCGATGAAATCAGTATTTTCGCAGAGGTTGCATGCAGCGGCTAGGAGAGCTATTGGGAGGTTCTTCCTATATGAAGACATAAGCTTTTATGCAGTTTGGGACAATTCATACTACCAGCCTATGTTTATGCTGTAGCAGTTTGTGGTGCGGGCTTCAAAGGCCCCTCATAGTTTGAGATGCGCACTACCATTAGGAGTAGAAAGGAAGACCCCGAGAAGGAATTTTCAACTATAAGAAACCTCACTTAAGAAGAAGTAGTTGAAGCTGGGCTCCGAACTATGAGAGTTTGCTTTTGTTTTATGTTTCTAAGAGCAGTCTATCTGATCAAATAAGGGATCAGACCGCTCCTGGTGTTCGAACTAGTCATTAATGGTCGGCTTCATTGGTATCCTTTCGGTATGCATTGCGAACACTTTCAGTTTTAGCGTCTTATCTTCTTTAGAGAAGTGAAACTCGAACGGATAGAGCTGATGGTCCAACTACATAACTTTTTCTTTTTTATTATTTTTATGGTCGTGCCTCGTGGCACGGCAGCACCCGTACTATTGAAATGGTTCGTCAGTAGAGATGTTTCCACGGGTGCCCCTTTTTCCAATGGTACTATAATTCCTATTCCTATCTCTTCATTCCCTCTTTTGGTCTATCTACATTCCAGGAAATTCATACGCTCCATGGACAGAGCAAAAAGTGGAGTCTTGGTCAGAGCAAGCCGCCCTATTCTATTACCAGACATAATTGGGAGAAGCTCATCCGATACTAGAGCTAGAAACGCCTTATTTCGTTTCGTTCCTGTTCTTCATTTTCTTCTTCTCGAATCCAAGGGGGACTTCTCATATTTAGAATCTTTCTGCGGTGTGCTCCGTTTACTATTCTTTCGTACTTTCTTCTTTTTACCACGCGATAGGTCAGCGAAGCATGAACGGGCGCGGAGAAGGAAACGCCAAACACTTCGGCCTAACGGGAATGAGCAACGACGAAATGACAAGATGAGGTGCTCCGGGCACCCCCATTTAGAAAGAAGGGTCGAAGGTTTTGGGCCTGTAGCTTTCCCCGTCCCCCCTTCGTCGGGTGGTGCTTGTGTAGGGGATATGCCACCAGAAATCGGGCTTGAAGCTCTTGCCTTACCAACGAGCCGACAGCTGATGGCTATGGCTGTTGGTCACGACTACTACCAAAAAGCTCCAATGAAGATGAATATTTCACATGGGGGAGTGTGCATCTGTATGTTGGGTGTTCTTCTGTCGTGCGACCCGGCGGCTTATGTGCGACCTGTGGCCCACGCCTCCTATTTGTTCAGGGCGGGCGGCGTGAACTCTGATTCGATTCGGGTATTGAATCCCGCCGCTGAGATGCTCAGTTGACTCCTTAACCTTGATAGGAAGATGGCTTATTCAATAATTCGTGCATAAGGGTAAGGAACTTTGGATGAACTAATGCGAATGGGTGTAAGCCTCGCTGCTCGGAAACACCCAGTGCTGACCACACTGAGAGACACGAAAGCGCAGGTAACGCCAATTGGCGAAGTGGCGTTAAGCATCCCTAGCGGTACGAAAAGAGAGGTCGTGATGATATCATCTACGTCCGTACCGCTCCTCGTGGAGTAGATCCCGCATCCGACCAAGTCTTTGACCAGGGAACGGGGGAATTCCCACTACCGCTGGCAGGCCAGCCGGGCCGTGAGCGCGGTGGGAACGGGCTTCCCAAAAAGCCAGCCCCGGGCCGGGGTCAGCATAGAATGAAGGGGACGGCCCTAATGTTGTGTTGGCAAAGCCAACTTCTTGGGTTGCGGGCGGAGAAGAGCGGACGTGGGGACTCGGGTCGGGGCGCAGCGTAATTAAGAGAGCCATTCCATTTAGGGCGAGACAAAATGGGCGGGCACGAGCGGTCTGGTGTCCGAGCCAATTGGTCAGACGACGACTACTTCACTTATTAGATTAGTATTAGCCGCCTATCCCGGAATGAAATGAGATAAAATAGAAAGAACGCGAAGCGCTAGCGCTATAGGATCGGTTTTTTTGGGGGGATAAGCTCGCTTCTTCACAAGCTTATCCCCGCCCCGACCGGCAGCTGCTGGGTCTCCCCATCTCTCCTAAACTTCCCCCGGTCTTCGGCCCGAGCTGTATGAGGCAGAAACTCGTCCCACGTACGGTTCGGAGGCCGAGCCCCACCCCAGCAGTAATGGTGCGGTTTAGGTCAACTAACACAAAGAAGATACAGTTCACTCAACGATTGCCTTTGGGTTCCGAACTCCATATGGGGAAGGAGCGTTGTTGTTTGCGAGGTCTCGATCATTTACATGCACCCACTTTTCATTCCATTTGTGGGAATTTGATGATCTATAAACCGTCCCTAACGAACGATCGGCTCATGTTTGAGCATGATGAATCACTTCGTGCCGACCCGTTGCTAATAAACTTTCCGGCCTCATATGAGAATGGAAAACTGGAGCATTTTCTGCATCGGTGGATGAAGAATCGTAAACATAATAATTTCTGGTTAACCATGTTCCCAGAAAAAAGATACTTTCGAGAAACGACGAGCACGACTGAAGTGGCTATACATACAAATCTATTTACGGATCTATATGCTTCGATTGGAACTGGAAGTTCCAGAACTGGAGGCTGGTATACCACCATAATGAAACTTCCTTTTATTTTTTTTATTTGGATCGGATTTATGTTGGCTTCGTTGGGAGGCTCGCGTAGTTTGTTACGTCAGCTCCAAAAGGATAAGTTGCGTTGGAATCGAGAAAGTTCCGTGGAGTTCATAATTGCATAAAAGGAGTCAAAGTAGTGGCTGCGGCGCGTCGAGGCACTTCTTTGATGGTCCCCGTCCGCCGGCCTGCCGCCCCGCTCTGAAGAATTCATGGGCCTAAGGCGGGCGAGACAAAATGGGCGGGCACTACTAACCAAGCCAAGCCTAGTTCTCGCCGATAAGCGCTGGTAGCTTGCTTCCAAGCCTTGCCTTATATAATAGTTGTGGCCATGGCCCGAAGGAGCCTTAAGCGCTTGTACAATGCTCAAGTCAAGGCTCTGGGCAACGAGTAGGATGGAGCCTTGACTTTCTATTATATTAGTAAAGCGTGCCATATATATTGAGGGAAGGGAAAAGGGGTCTCTTTCCTCGCCCGATTGTAGAGGTCGATCCCCTATCACCTTCGGTGCCCCCTTGTGGTCCTTCTCTTTAGCTTTTCCTCGGCCTTTAGAGCTAGTTGATAGGCCACTTTCCACATCTGATGCATCGAGATTTCATCTTGGATTTATAACCTCAAGCCCTATCAAGCAAGCAAGGGATTCTGCGTCGGATTCGTTCAAGCCATTGCAAATAAACAATTGGTAGAACTCTGCTACTTTTTTTTTAAGGAGTAGGGGCTTTCTTGTACGCTTCTCTCCCTCCTATCCTTTAAAGCGAAGTGAAACCTTTGGAACAAGCTTTGGGTCTAATGTTCGGGTAGAAATGAATCCTGCAACCTCGATCGCATCTTGTCCCATGTACTTCCCTTTGCCTTTCCGCTCACGCCTTGCTTGGACTTGATCCCACCAAATTGAGGCTTTCCCGTGCTCTTCCGAAAGAAGCATCTGGAAATGACTTGTCATGGGCTTATGCGATGAAGAATGATTTGCGCGGGAAAAATTCTTGTGCTTATGTGGATGGGTCGCTCAATTTCCCAAGACTAGAGAAGGGGATTTTCCTACAAAAGATGAAAAGTGCTTAGCTTCAAATGGGATGACTTGTTTACTTCCTTTGAGCCTCATATACACCGTCACCCCTTTTTCGACTGCTAAAGATTAAAAAAAAAAGTAATCTTGATTCTCAGGATGATTCTTCACCTTTCTATCAGTTGCAACATGAAGAACATGCCTTAGCTTATAGGTAAAATAAAGAAAGAAGTGTGCTATACTATTTATTTTATTACCGAAGGCTTAGGCTTCTATGGGACCAGCCGAACATGCTTCGGGACATCGACCCTATGGTCAGAATCTTCAATCTGGAAGCTCTGCTGGTGCATCAGGCCAACGAAACATGTCCAAGATTGCCACTATTGCAAGAAGCCGGGTCACATGATTGCAGACTCTCGAAAGCGGCAGAATGCAAACTCTCGTCGACAGTCAGACACAGCTCATCTTGCCGCTCTCCCAGAGACGCCTACAGAATCGGAAACTTTCCAATCCCCTTACTCCATAGGGCCTCTGAAGCATTACTTCTATGATCTTAGGAGCACTCCCACGCCCGACACAGATAGTTTTACCCCACGACAGCGGAAGCAGATTCAGAGGTTGAATCCGTCTTGTCATATCTCTTCCTCCTCTGCAACAGGTATTTGCTCCCCCTTATGCTTACAACATAGGGGGCTGCTTACTTTCTTCGGGTGCATCGAAGAATATGACTGGTGATTCTTCACTTCTTTCTTCTCTTCGTTCTCTATCTAAGTTCCTTATAGTTTAAACTGCAAACTCCGAGCAATTCCCTCTAACTAGTCTTGGTACTCTCTCTCGTTATCATCGAATATGCTCTGCTCTTTTTCATCTTTCTGTTCTCAGTGAATCTTCTTTCCGGCTTGAAAAAGAAAATGCTTATATTCACTTATCTCCTACCTCCTGTCTTGTAGAGGATCATGCGAGAGGCCTTATGGAGTAAGGGATTGATTGGGAAGGACCGTAGAGTTGGCAAGCTCTCTTTTTGAGAAACTTCGTTTACCTTTTCTGGTGTTGTTTTCTCTACTCCCCTTTTTTTGTTGTGGCATCGTAGATTAGGACATGTCTCCAGCCCAAGACTTAGATATTTTATTTCTACTGGAATGTTGGGGTCTGTACCTAACATTGAGATTTCTACTTGTATGGGTTGCAAGCTGAGAAAAGACTCGGCCCTTCCTTTATTAATATTAAAGACGCTTTTTCTACTTCTTTTTTTGATCTTGTGTCCGAAACCCATTCTGCCTCTCTGTTATCGAAAGGAGGCCGTATATGTCATTTTTGACAGAAGAATGAAAAAATTGACTAAAATCAAGGTTTTCCGTTCTTCTTCTTGAGGTGAATATATCTCCGCTGCCTTCCGAACTCTGCTTGCTTCAACTCACTTCATTTACAAAGCGCTTTCCCAACGATCCTGCCCCCACACTCCTCAGCAGAATGGAGTTGCCGAGCGGAAGCATCGCCATATATTGGAGACAGCTCGCTCTCTCTTGCTCTCCGCTTCTGTCCCTAGTCAATTTTTGGCTGAAGCTGTTTTGACTGCTGTATATTTTTTGAACCGAATACCTTCCTCTGTTATCTCCGGCCTGTCTCTTTTTGAGAGAAAATTTGCTACCCCGCCGGACTATGAAGAGCTTCGAGTCTATCGGGAGAGGATGTGGTGGTAACCCCCGCGGCTTCGTCTAGAGCCGGGCGTCCAGCCGTGTAGGAAGACTCACCCTAGCCAC
>NC_029998.1:15000-22500 GCF_025698545.1 Gossypium raimondii
CAATAGGTTCTTTGTGAAAGAAGGTTGCTTGCAAGTTCTCGAATAAGCTCTTTGCTTTGACACAGATATTATCTAGATGCCAAAAAAAGAAACAGATAAGATAGCGGATTAGGCCGACAAGGAGGAAGCGTAGCAGGCATGTATCGATGTGCAAACGATGGGCAAAAAATGCTTTTTATAAGATCGAAAGGGCAAGAACTTCTTTCGCAGAAGCAGCGGATTAAGGTCTCTCGAGCCTGTCTCTTTCCATCGGATAAGACTCCGAGCTAGTATTAGCATTGGGAATTCCTATCGGTTCCCTAAAAGCTTGAGACCACTGATATCATACCTAGCGCCGGGGGTCTCTTTTTACCTTCGCCGAGGGTTTGGTTTGCTTTATGTGTAGTAAAATCTCTCCCTCATTGTTAGGAGCGGAATAGCTTATTATATATATGAGAAGGGAGGTGTAAAATGCGGTCTCTGAAAGAAGAAATTCCAGTTTAGGACACCTTGTAGGGAATCGGAGAAGTTGCATGAAGAGGTCCTTAGACTCTATTGGAACAAAGCTAAGTTTCGACTACTTCTCTCTCGGGTTCAATGAAAGCAGCCTCGAAAGAACCAAGGCATAATAGTGTGGTACCTCGATTAGTCGCTGGTCAAAGCCCAAACTCAAAGGGTAGAAAATGCGGTGGAATAAAAGAGAAAATAGGAGATTGAACTCCTCATTGGGCATTCAGGGATGAATGCTTTATATCATTACAATAGGCAGTGGAAATACATCCTTTGAGGAGTAAGAGCAGGTACCTCGAACTCAAGTGAAGCTGTCGGTGAAGCATGCTATAGACATGCTATAGAGTAGTCAGCATGCTATAGAGCGGTCAAAATCCCCAATGCTTGGCTGGAAGCAAGGTGCGTAGCCTCTTCAGCAGTAGGAGTCGGAGTAATAGGTTCTGAAAGAAGGGAACAAAGGCTTGATGCAATTAAGCAGTAGCAGTAGCTAAAAGAGTAGTAGCTGTAGGTTCTGAAAGAAGGGAACAAGAGTGAGACTTTCTTCCCACTCCCATACTCCTCTAAGAGTCTCTCTCCTTTAATCAATTACATCGAACCAAAGGCTATATACTCAAATGGAGTGAGTTCTGGCGTTCAGGTAATCCTCTCGTGGAGCACTTTACCAATTGATCAACCAGATTTGGGCTTTATGTGTAAAAAAGAGAAGTTCTCACCAACAGCAGAAAGATACCAAGCAGCAGATACGGGTTTAGCGGGAACAGCTAGCTTTATCGGAAGGAGCTGAATCCACATCTGCTATAGCTAAAATACCTGTTTCTGACCCATGTGGTTTTACTCAACTTGAGGCCAAAACGCCTAATTTGAGCATCTTTGTTTAGAGAGTTGGGTATTTGAGTTGAGCATATAACTAAAAGGATGCCAACCCTGATTTGCTTGTTTCCCTTGTTTCCGAGCCCAAAGCCCTCGCTTCGGGTTGGGTTTGGCTCTCTGGATAGGGGTACATTGGACATCAAAGTCTTATAGCAAAAATCTTCTTTTCCGACCCCACCTGTACTTTGCCCAATTGGAAGAGGAAAGCACTTTCCCACTCTGGTTGAAAAGATCTGGTTGAGAAGCCTATCTAGGCAAGGTAAAGAACTAGACTTCTGCACTGAACCTCAAAGACTCAATTACCCTATAAGATATGGCCAAAGAACGTCAATTACCCTTTAAGTAAGATATGGCCTTTTCGAACTATCTCATTAGCTTACCTAGAGTAGCCCTATTTCTGTAAGTAGCGAATGAACAATATTCAGTGGGATAAAGGTACTCTTTATTAGCGAATCAATAGCCAAAGGTACAGCTTGCATGAAGAAGGCCCTTCGCTCCTCAATTTGATCTGGTCTAGCATAGGATAGAGCTCTTACTGTACCGATTTTTCATTCCTATTCTATTAACCTAACGTAACCCCTTAGCGGCTAAAAAGAAAAAGGGAGATTCCTGAGTTAAAACTTCTTTCCATTACTACCTTCGGGGTCTCAGTCCTTCTTCGTTGAAGGTTTATTACCCAGGGAAATTCCTCCTTGTTTCAACTTTAGGTTCTGGAATAACTAGCCCAACCCATAGACCAGCACAGATGGAATAACGACTGATCCCTATACCTAATAAAAGGACAGAGAGAATTAATCGTTCTAAGATTCTACTGGCTTGTCCTCGCGATCATGCTCTCCAGGCCAGGCTTCTGAATGAGGCTCCCTTTCGCCGATTTAGTGAGTCCTTTCTTTCATTTAACTTCTTCGAGTATTCTCTGCGACCGCGACCTTCTGTATCACGTTGGGAAGCTTTTTCCATCAAGAAAGAAGGTTTGAATCTGGGTCCTTAAAGGACCAACAGTTACAAAGGTAAGACCGTGGTTTCATCAGGGTCTGCAAGGTTGGTAGTCATGGGAAAATGAAATGTGAAAAGGAAATCCTACCCCTTCAGGCTTTGAAGACTGGCCTCTGTAGTCCACCCAAAGGCAAGGGCAACCTGGATGAGGGATCTCCCTTAGGGTCCTCAACAGGAGGGACAAAGACAAATGGGTCCCTAGAAGCAAGGATACCGAGAAGCCCCAAGCCCTAGGTAGTCTTTGAGGAGAAATCGGAGCGTTAAACTGTTGCAGCACTAGTTCCAGCGAGTGGGATAACCTATGGAGCTACCTGGGATTACCCGGGATTACCCAACCCAAGGGAAGGGGGATACTACGTATAACTATAAATTTCCTATGCATAAGCATAGGGGGGTGCTTTCCCATGGATAATAGGTCTTTGCCAAATTATGACGAATGGCTAACTAACCTAACTAACTAACTAGTGCCCCACCCAAGCTCTCAGAACCCTCGTAGGGAACCCCTGTATGGAAACCTGCTTTCGATTGAGTGCGATATTTAGGGATGAATGATCTTTTTTCACGCTTCCCAGGCTGAGGCAAAGAATGGGGGGACTTCCAGTTATACTTCTACTCGGTTTATGGATAACATAAGCTGGGGTATGTGACTTACCAGGGCAATCACTTACTCTTACTAGACAAGATGCTACCTCTGATAAGCATGCTTCATAAGGAGGACTCAATTGAATCTTGTGATCATATCACACGCTCAAAGGTTCTGACCCCACCAGGAAAGGAAAGTGGATCGCTGGAAGTAGTACTGTAATTGAGCTTGCTTACCCTAGGACTGGGGGTAACAGCTTACCAAACCAAGCTACTCAAATAGAACAAGGAGCTCCACTCATAAGAGGTATTTGAACTGCAGCTCCCATCCTGGCAATATAACTCGGAAATCGGGATCGGGAAGAAGAGCATGCAGCCATGAGACTAGTTTCCCATTGTCCCGAAGTAGAATGGCTTGAGTTCTCACCTAAAGCGAGCTTGTATGCGCATTTAATTCTTCTATCTTTTCAGTTGCTGTAACGGATTAAGCGTTAGAACGGGAGTTAGAACGCCCGAATGTCTCCTCTCATTGAGTAGCTGATACCACTGATTCAGTTAAGGCAAATAGCCCATCTAATCTCTCCTGTTGGTCAATCCCACCTTGCGACCTTCATCCCCCTTCGAATGAACAAAGTAAACTCCCCTAATGTCTTTAGAGCAGCATATCTCTAGCTGATTGATAGTGAAGGGCGGTAAGAAGCCCTATTCAAGCTCATTCTAGCGAACGATCCTTGCCAACTTCCTTTCCAACTACCTTAGCGTCATCTCGGGAAGGGGGATTGGTTTGATGTGCCTAAATAAGAGGGCTCGCCAGCTGACTTACGAGTACCAGCAGCCCCTACCATTATAAAAATGCTAAAGCTTTCCTTATGCCGATTCTTATTTCTAACAAGAGAAGAGAGAAGGCTCTGCAATTGCCTGCTCCTTTGACACCCGCTCCTATTCCTATTATGACGATTGCGAGAAGCCCGAGTAGGACAAAAGTAAGAAGGAACGGGAAGACACGTACGGGACGGAAGTCAGACTTGGCTTTAGTAGAGAGGGAAGAAATCGATTCCGTTGCTCTGGCGTCGGAGGAACTCCGTCTTGCGTTCCCCTTTTTGTCCCGTGGACATTCGTAGTGGGGCATCTTTTTCGTTCATTCCTCCTTAGCCGGAGGGCACTCTTTCCCGTCGCTTGAGAGCTTTCAGTTTAAGAAGGTGATCCATAATCAATGGAATTCGATGCTGCTTCGAAGATGCTCTTTCCCTAACGAGTCCACTATACATCCTGATCGCTCTAGGCTGTCTTGTAAGACTTCCCCCACATAGTAACAAGGGATCCACTAAGCCTTCCAACGAGTTGGGGATTCCCTCTCTCTTCCGGCCATAGCCGTCTACGCAGACCCTTGCTCTATAGAGGTGCTAACGCTTTACTAATATAATAGAATTAATAAGTAAAAGCTCTTCTTCTGTTCGACGAATCTAACTAATCTATACTACTTACTATAATCAGACTAGGTCTTCTAGTAAAGTTTATCTTTTTTATGCTACTAGAACCATAAGCCGCACTATGCTATGCTTGACTGAACCTCCGAACGCCTGTTCAAGTCACATAAGGGCAATAAGAGCGGACTGACGCGTCAGCTTCTAGGGCGCCTTTTCTTGCTGAGTGAAGCTCTTTCTTGCTTGTTAGAGTAAGGCTTTTCCTTAACTTAAGCGCATGTTATTCTTTCCATTCGCCTGTCAAGTCAGGCAAGCTTCATGCTTACTTATGAACTCACTACCTCCGCCTTAAACCGACTGCCTTAAGGCAGCTATAAGGCTAAACAACTTCCTCAAAAGGCTTCCTTCAGGCGGATCAGTGGGCATTAAAGGAAGCGGATCTAACGGCTATTGGCCGATCTACTTCATTTGTTTAAGTGGATCACAAATTCTTTCGCTTTTGGCAGAAGTTCCTTACTCTGCGAGCAAGTGATTTCATACCTTCTTATTCTTTATATTAATACATTTTTCTCGATGCACTATAATAGTTAACCACTCAGTCCACGTAGATGCTGAGATAGAAAGCTTTCACTTAGCCCTCGGCTTTAGAGGAAAAAGGGAACCATTTGAACTCGTAAGGCCGACATGGAGCAATGCGCATGATTCCAGTTGTCCTCACCCAAGCGGTATTATTCCTTCGTGAGTGAACCACGATGCCGAGATGAGAAAGGAAAGGCAAGGGGATCTTGGAAGAGAGTCCGGAGACGCCAAGAAGGGCGTAAGGATCAAACTGAATTCACATCGCCAGAAGGCTAAGAAAGGATAGACAATTCCTTGGGTGACCGGGGGGTTCCCGATAAGAGCACAACCTTTCGCCTCGACGAGGCTAGTCCAGAGTGGAAGCTATCCGGATAAAGTGCTGACCACGGAGTTCCTACGCTTAACCAGATTTATAGGATTGGAAAAACTCCCCTTCCTTTGGTTTCGTACCCTCGTTCCTCTCCTTTTAGGCGAGTTACTTCGTTCCTAAACTTCGGGATACCTAAACTCTCTCTCAGCTGCAACATCGGTTTATGCCATGTCCTCTGTCTCAGCCGATTCTCTCTCAGATCCGGGTTAGGCTCATTCTGTGAAACTAGAGTCAGCTCCTGATCTTTGATCTGCCATTTACACTAAAAAACCCTCTCCTTATTATGTTTCGGTGAACCCCCTAAGGGCAACTCAGTCCTCTGTCCTTCTCCTCTTAGGAAGTGAAAGGAAGGAAGGGAAGCTCTGCACAAGGAAGCGAAAGCTGGTTGTATCCCTTGCTTGTTTTTAGTGAGCGAAGCGAACGTGTACTGTCGAGTAAAGGCAGCCGTTGTTGGCGCCGACCCCTCTAAGCCCTGGCACATCACAAGCCATCTTACTTAAGATTTTCGAAATAGGAGGAAGGGGCAATGTCAATTGAATAAGCGTATCAAAGAGAATGAGGTCTAGCGCCCCAGAATACCATCGAGAAAGAGCAATAGAACAAGGTGGGAATAAGATATAACAAATGGGTAAGACAACCAAGGGCAATTCAACGGCTTTATGAGATAATCGGTATACTTTCTGCGTAGGCAGGCCCAGCAGTATCCAATCAATGTAGTTGGCGGAACAAAGGAAACAGGAATGAGAGAAGTTTTAGAGGAAGATCTAAGTACCGAGAGGGAAATGGAGCTCGAATCTGCAGTAAGCAGTACCCTTCGCAACGGCTCCAATAAACGTGCTTATACCCCATACCGTCTGGAGAATGATATGATTGACCGAGAGTACTTATGAAACCCGGCATTGAACTAAGGGTTTTATCTGCGATCTCCTGAACTGTTCGCATCGCTCTCTTCGGTTCAAGCAAAGGCTATGAAAGTTCGGATCGGCTTCCTAGCGTACGGAATACGGAATGGATTCCAAAGCCTCCTCTGTTTTTTTTATACTAACGGCATCGATTCCTAGTGCTATAACAGAAACTGCCCTTAACGCGCAAATGAAAGCCCTCACAACACTCGATACCTGCAACTGCTCCTGCTTATGGTAGTAAATAAACAGGTGGACATGTATCTGCAGCCTCTCTGCTGGTAGATTGACTGCTTTATATGGACCTGGGGCTGCAACTGAGGGTAGTGCTTGGGAATGCTATTCTAGCTCTAGCTCCCCTTACTAGATCAAATAAGGTACCTACGAACCGCTAAAGATAGTTTTTCGCTTTCCCCCTACCCTTCGAAGCGGGACGTGTTTCTCTCTCTGGTCTCGGCTTCTTCAACGACTCTTTCCGCAAGCCCTATGTTGTAAGGGATGGAAAGTGCAATCGCCAAAGCCGATTATTCGGAAAGTAAGGAGGTCTTTCTCTGATCCTGTATCTGCTCCCGGCTCTGCTCAAAGCCGGAAGCTCATCTCAAAGAAAAGCTATAGAGGGGAGGAAAGCCAAGGAAGACTTAGCGCAACCGCTTAGCGGAAGGAATATTCTGAAACCACTAGCTGCAATTAAACTAAAGGAAAGCCTTGATCGATATGATATTAATATTTTATTAATGGGCTCAAGCATGCGAAGAAAGCTCTTCGAGCTTCCCTTATATTATAGAAAGGTTTGTAGAAAGGGGCAAGGAAGGAGCTATGAAGGATATCCGCTGATATGGTTAGTAGTCATATAATATAGCGTATATGCGACAATTTTTCCCCTACTGAAGGTATGATTTCTCAGTCGAGTGACATTCCCGTCTTGCTTGACTCGAGTGCTAGCTTTCTTCTTCTGTCAGAGACGGATCTTGGGCTACCGGGGACCGGCTTTCAAAAAGCACCTTTGGGCGGAGCTTTCTGGATCCACTAACTGACTTAGGAGACAGAAGTAAGAGCTTGCACATCGCCCCAACAATTTATCGAAACATCTTCTCTTATATACGCTATTTGGCTTGTTAGGACAGCAAGCATGAAAGTCTGCGGGTCGGATGGTTTTCCCTTCTTCTCAACAGAATCCGATAGACAAGAAAGAATCGAAAGCAGTCCTTTGCGCATTGTCTTCTTCATTGCGTTGGATGCCTTTATCCCCTACCCCAATCCCTAGCTAGCAGCAATCAAAATCTCCTTC
>NC_029998.1:30000-50000 GCF_025698545.1 Gossypium raimondii
AGCTCAAGTGGTAGATATGCCCAAAGCGAAGAGGTCGGAGGGAATACACCCCGGAAAGTCCTCCCTTTGATAAGAGTCAGTTTTGCTACTCGTACTAGAATTCTATTCTTGACTGGATCGTGAGCATATATGAAATCAATCGAAAGCATTGGTACCACCCCCTTGGTTGGAATGACTCTGTCTCACTGGCAGGCATCTTTCGACCTGAGGTTCACTGGCTCAAGGGCAGGACAGCTACTTACTAGCTTGAGGAACCGAGCTAACAAAACGCCTAGAACCTGGTCTTTAAAGCCTTGAACCAAGTGTGGGATCAAGCCCTTTCCTTCCCGCCTTTCCTGGTCTTTGAGTTAGAGTGGAAGTTGAAGTGGATTGAGATCTTAGGATCTAGCTAGATAAGACTTATTACACACACCTTGGTAAAAGCCTCTTGGGATGTAAGGGAAAAGGCATTAGAGGGCGACCCTAAGGTCACTCTAATATTAAAACTTTAGAAAACTAACTTGATCTAGCCTTAGCCCTTGACTCATATGGCTTTCTTTCAAACTGACTCGTCGGGAAGCTTCATCTCAAAGCATGAGACTAGGTTTACACTGAGAGCCTAATAAGGGACTACTTCATTGAGACTGCTAGAAAGAAGAAAGATCAATATAGTACTTACTTTAAGTATAAGCTAAGCACCTCTTGCATAATCAACTGCTTGGTAGTCAGATAGAGAAGAACTTGGAAAATTCCTTCGCTCCAACACTTGTTACAGCATAAGGAGACCGGGAACTATAACATAAAAAGAAAAAGGAGATAGATCGAAGGTAATAGGAAATCCCTAAAAGTGACCCACATCTACTCAAAGAGGTTAGAATACTGGAAGAATTGAAACTAGTAGAAGTGCTAATGCAACTACTGCTACACTGGCTGACATTGACGATGGTGGGGAATCCGTGCTCTCACTATGCTTTGCTTGCTTTCTTCTCTTATGCAATTTAGAGTTAGATATGCCGGTTGTCGCATATCTGTTATAGCATATCAGCTGTTAATAGCTGTTTTCCCTGCTTGATAAAGCAATTGTTCTTGCCACCCCTTCCAAAAATCCTATCTCGTATATGCTTTAACAGTGCCCTCTTTTTTCTACCAATTGTTTCTGGCAGGCCTAGGTACTTTCCATCTCCTCCAAGAAGCCGGGGAAGGATATATGCCAACAAGGAATGGTAAAAGCAGAGATGGTTTACAAATTTGCTAATCAAACAATCTCTGAAGCTAGGGCTATACCAAGGAGCGGAGCACAAGCGAACCGTCACTTGCGAAGCTTAGCGCTCAAAGAAGTCCTCTGATCCTGGTGCGATGCCTATCGAAATCACAAAAGATGCCGTATCCACGTCCAATTCAAAGTGTCTTGCATTTGCCGATGTAGTTGCCGACAACAGCTTCTTATGAGCCTGAATGGCATCTACCCAGCTGAAGATTTTGTTAAACGTAATTAACTATTCGAGCTCAGAGCGATGAAAAAAGCATTTTCGGGAGGGGAAAGAGGAAAGCGTCAGTCAGCCTTAAGGTATGGAATCGGCATTCTCGTTAGCTTTTTTAGTTGAGGTAAGGCCAGCAAGTTCGTTCCTTGGCCTCTTAGTTTAAGCTCTTGGATGATCTAATCCGGATAGACAGTCCAGCAGGTAAGCTAAAGCTTGACTATAATTTGATCTCCCAGCAAGTAGTCCGATTAGAGTCAGTCAGGTAGTGAGTTAGGGCGCTCTTAGCCTTTCTTTGCTTGATTTCCATTCTTATCTCATCTATCTTGGATTTCGCCCCTTGAGAAAAGGGATTCTCAAAAAGAGTTGACCAGGCCTTGTAGAAGCGAAGATCGATGTCCGTCCCAGTCTCATTCAACCAGGACCGTGGACCTACTCCTTTCATGCCTCACCCAAAATACATCCACTCTGTAAGGGGATTCTAAGAGAACTCTTGTCTAGGAGTCAAAAAGAGGTGGAACTTATATTCTATATATAAGCTATTTCGCGCTGAGCGAGGCTGCTTTCCCTCCTAACTAACGAGTAAGAAGTCAAACCAGATATTAATTGAAGGTCGCAGATCAGCTGTTAGGAAGGGAAGGTTGAGAAATCGCATATCAGCTGTTGTCTAGATAGATAGAATAATATCTTTCATGTCGCATATCCGCTTTTCTTTAATGGATGGAAAGAGGGGCGGAGTTACTGGAGGATGCGATGGAGGGGAAGGAATGAGAATAACCGAATTCGGCTACCTCTCCCACTCATCAAGGCAGACATAAGAAGCTAAACTATTTCCAAGGGAGACCGGGTCCGCTATGCCCCTTCACCTACTAAAGGATCCGTTACTGGAGTGCTGCGCTTCTCAGGGCCCTCTGCGTCAGAGAAACCCCGCCGGGGCAGTCACCCGGAGTTTAAATCCATTAGGTTCTTCAATTTATTCATAAAAGAAACGAGAGACAAGAAAACATCTTTGATTACGATTAAAAAGAACAATCTCAAATAGACCAAGATCAAATTTCGGGTCATTTCTTGGTGAACATGATCTGCCATAATCTCTTCGATCCCTTCATTTATGTGCCAGAATAAAAAGAGATTTGGTAGGAAAGTGGAAGATACTTTTTTGTATATGATAATCAAAGGGAGTGGGAAAGCAGCAGTAATTCTTTGGAAAAGCCCGATTCTCTTTGTCTTCGAGCTTTCATTTTTTAATCCACCGTTTCGTTCCTTCATATACCTCCCCACCAATAGATAGAGACAAATGGGAATAACCGAACCACGTCTACAAAATGCCAGTACCATGCAGCTGCTTCAAAGCCAACGTGATGCTCTTTAGTCAGATGACCAAGATATTGGCGAATACCACATATGATCAAGAAAAGAGTACCTATAATCACATGAAAACCATGAAAGCCAGTTGCTAAGAAAAAGGTAGAACCATAAATACTATCCGAAATAGTGAAAGGTGCTTGATAATATTCCATTCCTTGAAATCCAGTGAATACTAGAGCCAGAAAAACGGTAGCTACTAAAGCATAAACTGCTCGTTTTTCCTTCCCCGCGAGTATAGCATGATGAGCCCAAGTTACGGCAGCTCCGGATGAAAGGAGAATAGGGGTATTAAGAAAAGGGATTTCCCAAGGATCTAAAACCCCAATCCCTTTTGGGGGCCAAATACCTCCAATCTCTACCGTAGGTGCCAAAGAAGAATGAGAAGAAGCCCAAAAAAAAGCAAAAAAGAACATAACCTCCGATACGATAAACAGAATAAAACCATATCGAAGTCCTAATTGTACGACTTTGGTATGATGTCCTTCCAACGTGGATTCACGTAGAACATCGCGCCACCATACGAACATGGTATATAGGATAAATATGAGGCCCAAACTGAGAAGTCTTGCACCCCCTTGAAATGAGTGCATGTACATCACACCTCCTACGGTGGTTGCCAAAGCTCCGAGTGAACCCGAAATAGGCCATGGACTTGGATCTACCAAATGATAAGAATGCCTCTGAGATTCAATCATAAACCACTTTGCCTCGGTTGTATGTAAACCCCCCTTCACCCCCATCCCCTCTAGTGGTAAAGAAGGGCTGGGGTCTAATTTTCTTTCTATCTGACAGGACAAAGAAATAGGGAAGGGATGGTTCTTTCATTGTATTGATAGAAGTCTAACTAGAAAAGGATCTCTCTATTACTTTGAGAAGAGAATCGTTGGTTTTACCGACGAACTACGTGGGAAAATGGACCACACGTGCAACCATCAAACCAGAGACCAAAGCAGGGATCGACATAAAGTTTAAGCCAAGCCTAGACAAATAGTATTTCACACTTAACTTTCGCCACGAAAATGCGATAGGAATTCTGTATATATATGGCAGCGATGCCTGTGCTCTTGTAATAGATTGAGCCAGTACCTAAGAACCTGCTCTACTAAAACTTTGTCAAAACGAGAGCGCGCATTTTCTAAATTCAAATTGACAGACACCATTTTTAGGTCAAGATACTCCAATGCCTCCCTTCTTATGGCCCTTTCGGGAAAAGGAGATTCCCCCAAAATTTGGATTAAGCGATCATCTGGTTCGCTGAGAAGGAGATTAAAAAGCTGGTCCGTCAAATTTGCTTTCAATTCGAGGACTGTAATGTCGAAGATTTCATTGGATAGAGCACTGTGATAGTTCCGAATGTTGATGGCTTCGTTCAGATTCAGATTGTTTCTCACTAACGTTGCGTATTCACCGTGGTTAAGTTGAGGAGGCAACCGATCGATTAATCGGTTTTCGAGGTTTCGTATCCGCGAGAACAGCTCTGCTTCCACGTGCTCGTTTTGCGCGCGAAAGTTGTCCAAGACTTGTGCCGCGGGTACTTCCCCCTCCTGTAAAACAGCAGTCCAGCTTGAGCTGGATCTTGACAGGGATTCCAGAGCGCCAGTCCAGCTTGAAGAAGCATCGCCCGAATGATCCGCCGCAAAGACAACCTTATTGGGATTAGTGATAGAAAGGCAGAGCGCCATTAGGACAAAAAGTAAAATCGAACTGACAAATCGGACTAAAGGCTTAACCATCCACAAACTTAGATTGATAAAGATCTTACTGAAAAAAGCAGCAAATAATATCTTTCTATTTCTAGCCGTGGAAAACAATTTCATTTTTCTTTCATTCTTTTCATTCTCCGCTCCCCCAAAAAAAAGGAGAGACTTCATTTTCACTGTACGAGTAGTGAAAAACTATAGTTTACTTTTATTGGTTGTTGACCAACGGAAGACATGGGAGTTTTGGGCGTAAAAGTGGCTTTCTTCTCTTAATTCATTCTTTTGAACAGCTTGAAAACTTTTTTTGGTTGTTGACCAAACCAAGTCAAAATGTGGGAACAAATGCATTCTTTTGAACAGCTTGAAAACTTTTTTTAGTATTTGGCGATTGGTATTCCTAATTTTTTTTTTTTAGTTTTGTTTGTTCTCGAAAGTCTTCGTCTCCTTGATAGCTGGAAGTTCTCCAAAAGTATGAAAAGCAGGAGGACTTTGTACCATCCATTCCGGTGTGGTTGAATTCTGTTCAACAGCCCAAGGACTTGGAGCACATCTTTTGTTATTTCCACTGCTTGAAGTTATTGTTACGACCACGAAGAAACGACAAATCCCAACTACGGATATATAAGAGCCAAAACTGCTAAGGGCATTCCATCCAGCGTAAGCATCTGGATAATCGGGAATGCGACGTGGCATACCCGAAAGCCCTAAGAAATGCATGGGAAAGAAGGTCAGATTAACCCCGAAAAAAGTGATCCAAAAATGGATTTGACCTAAAGTTTCAGGGTATGTCCGACCAAAGATTTTACCCACCCAATAGTGAAATCCTGCAAATAAAGCAAAAACGGCTCCCATAGAAAGTACATAATGGAAATGTGCAACCACATAATAAGTATCATGTAGAGCAATGTCTAGCCCAGAATTTGCCGGGACTATTCCAGTGAGTCCCCCTATGGTGAACAAAAAGATGAACCCTACAGCAAATAACATGGGTGTTTTGTATTGTATCGAACCTCCCCACATGGTAGCGATCCAACTAAAGATTTTGATTCCAGTGGGGACAGCTATGATCATGGTAGCTGCGGTGAAGTAGGCACGGGTATCAACGTCTAAGCCCACAGTAAACATATGATGAGCCCAAACAAGAAATCCAAGAACACCTATACTGATCATGGCATAAACCATGCCTAGATACCCGAAGACCGGTTTTCCCGAAAAAGTCGAAACGATATGACTTATGATACCGGATCCAGGCAAAATGGGAATATACACCTCTGGATGACCGAAGAACCGAAAGAGATGCTGGTATAATATGGGGTCTCCCCCTCCAGCGGGATCAGAAAAGGTTGTATTAAAGTTTCGATCGGTTAATAACATGGTAATTGCCCCTGCCAGTACCGGAAGTGATAATAAAAGTGGGAATGCTGTCACTAGAACGGACCACACAAAAAGGGGTGATCTATGCATAGTCATTCCAGGTCCACGCATGTTGGAGATAGTTGTTATAAAATTGATAGAACCTAAAATGGACGAAACACCAGATAGATGAAGACTAGAAATTGCTGAATCAACTGCTCCTCCAGAATGGCTGGTAATACCGCTTAAGGGCGGATAGACCGTCCACCCAGTGCCGCTACCCACTTCTACTAAGGCTGAGCTTAATAGGAGCAAGAGACTTGGTGGCAACAACCAGAATGAAATATTATTTAATCGCGGAAATGCCATGTCAGGTGCACCTATCAGAATCGGAACAAACCAATTACCAGATCCACCTATCATCGCCGGCATAACCATAAAAAAGATCATTAAAAAAGCGTGAGCCGTTATTAAAACATTATAAAGTTGATGATTTCCACCAAGAATTTGATCGCCGGGTCGTGCTAATTCCATACGAATCAGTACTGAGAAGCATGTGCCCATCACTCCAGCAATGGCACCGAAGATGAAATATAGAGTCCCTATATCCTTGTGGTTAGTGGAGAACAGCCATCGGACCGGATTTGTCATAAAATTGAGATTCTTTCCTTTCCTTCCTTATCAGAGAGGGGCCCCGAGCGGGGCTTCTTTATTGAAAAAGGGGGAGTGAGGGGGGAAGGTCCGGAAAGCCCTCACTTTATTGATGGGACATCTTGATCCCCTTTTCCTCTAACCCCCCGTTCTGGTTCAGGAAAAGGTCAACGCAAGGATCTTACTTCGAAGCAATCTCTGGAGTTTTTCCTTATCCGAACGGGTCTTGCAAGAAAATAGGATTTCATATTGAGCTCCAAATATACGCTATTGGGATTGGGATAGGATGGCTCCTACTAGCCCCCCCTAAGAACCGCACGTGCGAGTTCCCCCGCATGCGGCTCAAGTGGCGAAGGCCCTTTCCTTCGCGCTTGGTAAGCGCTTCGCTGTAGTCAAGCTTACTGCTAGCCTATCGGCTAGAGCCAAGCTTCGACCGCGACTGCTCGTCGCTTCTGGCCGCCTTATTCCGTCACCCGAGATCCAAGTCAGCACCGGCAAAGATCTCTTGATTCCTCGCGGCCGGGCCGGCTTGGAAGCAAGCTACCTGTCGCCTATCTCACCCCCTTTCTTATTATTAGTAAGATAGGTTGCCCCTTTCCTCTTTCTCTAATAATAAGGTGAGCTTCCAAAGCTCCTTCCTTCAGCTGGGTGAGCCTTCGCTTTTTGGATCGTCTTCTGCCCAATGCGGTACCCTCCCGTTTTTTGGTTCCCATTGGGTTTACCTTGTTTACAGGTCGACCCCATGGCAGCAAGAAAAGGTGATCTTGTGCTATACTCCGGCGATCTCTTTCCTACCGAGGCACGCAAACTCCCATCGTGTCCCAGATCACATTCCGTGAATCGAAAGGGGAAGCCTACTCATCCATCAGCTCCTCTCGTAGACCGGTGCGGTTTTACGAAGCGTCTAAGCACAGTTCACTCGCGTTGATCAATCAAGAGCTTTGCCGCCACTCCTTAAGGTTACCTGCTGTATCAAACACTTCTTGCATTGTTTCCCACGCTTCATACCCCCTCTTTCTTCTTAAGGTAAGGTAAAGGGCCGGGCATGGTGGGGTAGGAGCACCCTGTCGGAAAGATTTTTGGCTTGACCAAGAAGTCTTATGTCCCCCAAGTCGCACGGCGTTTTAACCGAAAGAACTTCTTGCGCAATTCATGCCTTTCTGTTTTTATGACCAGAAATTGTTTCTTGATTTCCATTTCAAATTGTTCTCTGGACTTTTTATCAATATGAGGTGATCGTAACACAGTATATAAGACTCGTGATTCAGGCAATCCAATCTTCCGTGTGTAAGGCGGAAGCCCCCAAAAAAGGTTTTCCATAAATGGGTGATCAAAAGATCGAATCACTATGCGTATCTTGGTGGTCGTTACTTTTGGTGGTCTTTCTTTTTGGCTGACTCCTCTTCCTGTTCTATTGATCAAAAAAAAGCATCCAGCAGCGCCACGCCAGTAGAAAGAGTTAAGCTACTAAGCTAAGCTGCTGTTGGGGAACTTGGTTGTTAACCAACGCAACGGCGCTAACCAAAACCGCCTCCTGCCGCCTAATTTAAAAAATGAAGTAGTTGGTGGAATTCATCACTAGCAAGACCAAGCTGAGTGATGTTCTGCAAAACAGAAGAAACATTTTGCAGAGTTAGATCATTCCCAAGGATGTCAGTGACCAGTTGCCCGTAGGTCCAATTAGGCGGCAGGGGGATATTATGACGTTGGAAAAGGTGCTCCACCGTATCGGTTATGGCTCCCCTTGTTATATTAACCGCTGTGGTATAAAGGATATCGTTTGGCCCCGCGGGAGGTTCCCCATTTTATTATGCTGGTTTGAAATTTCATTACATAATGAGGTAAGGGCGTTTACAACTATGAGTTGGTTTTGGGTTGCCTTATCTTATCATGCATGATTTTTTTTAACTTAACATTCATTCGCTTCTTGCTTTGAAGCGGCATACCGGAAAAAAAGCCCTTATTCGGATTCGAACCGATAACTTAAGCCTCCTTCTTAAGGGCGAACTGATCGACTCGCGTGTGTTAAGCATAAAATTTCGAGCCCTCAATCCGTTGGGCCCTTCGTGGCCCCGTTAGCTGGCTTGCCAATCAACTCATCCGACTGCCAACTGTCAACAGGAACAGGAAAGGCCCGCGACGAATGACCCGTTCACCCTTTTCTAAAGTCGTTGTCTGAAAGGCCCCATTTTTCAAAGAGGCGAGGCAAGCCCGGACCCAGAGGGAGCCCCGGAAAGAAGAGTCTATATTGGTGTAAAAAAGCGAGTTCCATCTTTGACAATATAAAATTCTCGAAGGTCCAAGACGATAAGGCAAAATCGTCTGATCGGCTTCAGCCTGAGATACCATATTCGCCGAGAGCACACTTCAAAGCGGAGGGGGCAGCTAAGCTAACATAAGGTCGGACAGAAAGAGTCCATTCATGAGTTGAGGACAGGATCTCAGATATCTGCTGGCTTATTGATGACATTCTCTCCTGCCGGCCAAAAGGAGTGGAGACAAGATAATAAAAATGATAAGCTCGATCCGCCTTCACTTACACAATTTATTGAGTTAGACCTAACCTAAGATGGACTCAGAGGCCAATAGTTACGACTATCGAACTATCGAACAAAGGCGCTATCTAGTGTATTATAAGAAAAGGGAAGATGAAAAGAATGAAGCGGAGAAGCGGGGGACGAACTCCTCTATCTACCCTACCCTAGAAATGGGTTGGATCTATTGAATGAGATCCTTCCGAATGGGATAAGAGAATTCCTACTATTACTATTCTCTTTCTTTCTCTTCATTTAATAAAGAAAGAACTACTGAACACAAACAAGAAGTCACTTTTTTTTGAAAGAGTTATAACTTCACAAAACTTCTCATCCCTTATCGTAGTTTAGACTTGATCTTAGGCTAACGGTTACCGGCTTCACGAGACCCTTTCGGTCCACACACGGCTAAGCACTATTGGGCGGAGCTTTCTCGATCCAAGCTAACTACTGGAAGATTTGAAAAGAAAGGAAGTCTCACTATACTATAATAAGCAATTTATTTCGTTGGAAATAGAGAAAAAATGAAAACTTTTGAAATATTTCTTTTTCATTAGCTAAAGAATATTTACAAGGGTGAACCTTAGCTATATGCTTAACACAAGCGAGTCGGACTCTAGTAAAGAATCTAGGAATTTCTCTGTTTTTGCCGTTCCCGGCTCTACTCTAATAAAGGAAAGGTCCTCCTCTCTATTCTCTATTCCTTGTGTGGGAGGTCCCTTCTAGCCGCCCGTATCCCTGCTTCCAACCTTGAAAAATTCGTGTTAACAGCTAAATCAACAAAAAGGACTAGCCCATAATCCTAATCTAAGGCCCATACCTTTACTAAACGACCAATAGCGAGCGGATAAAACATTATAATACTTAGTTATAGTTAGAGATTTAAGTTATACTCTTTGTACTATAGTTGGCTTTAGACTTCCTTGCTAAAGAAAAGCGTTTTTTCTTCTTCCTCCCTACAGAAGGTGAAAGGTGGAAGTTAGGAGAAGTCCTAGAGCCACTGGATACTCCGAGCACTACAAGAGCGGACAATAGAACGAGCACGGTCCTACGACAAATGCTTCCAGCGTGCCTGTACATCGCGTCATCGCCGCCCAGAAAGACTTAGTCCACCTTTCCCGCCTATCCCTCCCGCAAGAGAGGACTCGTTCTGGCTTTAAAGAGCCTCTTTTTTAGCAGTCTCGTCCATAAGAGAAGATTGACCATCTCTTCTTCCAAGCTTCTTTCTTCTCGGCGTAACGAAAGAACTAGATGAGGAGAGGCCTCAGGTTTCAAATCCCTACCCTACGCCTTACGAGGGCGCCCTAGCCAAATTCAATCCCAAGGGTCAATCAAGCCTTTTCAACTAGTTCAAATAGTCGTCACAGTCTTCGTTCCTGCTTTCAACGAGATTCTTAGCTGCATCAGCTTGTAAAACTTTCTCTCCTTCACCAGGAAAGGGAGAGCGCGGACAAAGTACCAGACGATTTGGGAATGATTTTGGGTAAGAAGAGCGTACGAGAAGAGTAAGCAGACGATGTCGATAGAAGACGATTCGTGGGATCTTCTCAAAGTCAAAGAAAGAGAAGAATGAGCTAAAGAATGGGTATGCCCAGCCTATGGAATTAGATGTCGAATGAGTACGATTTCGAGCAAAAAGAGAGAAGAGAAAGAAAGGTTGGACATCTATCGCTGCCGTGATGACGCAGTTGAGTATTCATTCGATCCACCACCCGAGGCCAGGCCGATCAAACCTATTCGTTTTGGGGTTCGATCCAGCAAGTGATCCATAAGCACCAGTAGAAGCAAAAGCATATCCAGAAGCCGATACCAACAGCAGTAGAGAAAGACCCCCGCTAATAGAAAAAGAGGCATATCTGCCGATGATAACGAGAGCAGTACCGATAGCACCAATAGCATCCCTTCCAGTTCCCTTTACTAGGTTGGGGAGCCATCACCAGGGCCGATGATCCAACCCCATACCAAGATGCCCTTATGGAGGTGCGTGATTAGCGTAGGCTATCTCCCTCGTGAGTGTTGAGCGGCTACTTTGACTTTCCCATCCTCCTGGAGAAGTCACCGAAGGCGAAGACCATCGGCTCGATGGTAGCAAAAGAGGACCATTCCTATCTACCTACCCCGTAGAAGATAAGATGGACGCGGTCAGCGCCGATAGCTTTGGCGCATTGATTCTCTGCGCTAGCAGGTTCCCCGATCTTTCTTCTGTCCCAGCCGTTAGGTTAGGTCTCCGGGACTAGGTGAGGAAACGTCTCTTGGAGAGTATAGATTTCCCACCCCAGCCAGCAGGGGTTTGACATCGAGGATGTCGCTCTTAATCCTAGGCTACGGCCGGGGAAGATTCAAGAACCGAATCTGAGAGATTCTTAGCGGAGGACGTGAATTGATCTCTTTGTTCTAAGGCTTATAGTCCTTTGTGACTACTTTATTCGTTATTGTCGAGGAAAGAAAGTCATGCGAAAAGAGTGAACCTCTTGGTAGAGCTCTTCTTCCCTCACCCGGTAGCGAGATCGGTTATTTCCGGTGTTACCGGTCGAAATAAGGTTTATTTGCTTTGAGATGGTCACGTATATAAGGAATAAAGGATGATGAGTCTCCCCGGCGAGACTCGGGCAAGGAACTCAAACGATACGTTGTCACTCGGCGCGTCCCCGTTTTCACGACTTTTTCACTACGCTAGGAAATTTTCTTTCTTATTAGAAAGGGAGGGATTGAGTTTTTGAGCGAGATTGCTCACAGTAGGGGAAAATGGGAATTGTTTCACTCAGTACGAATTGTTGATACCTAGTTTCATACTTTACTTTACTAGAAAGTTGGCACGGAATGACTGCAACGTCGCATGTGACCTTTTGTCAGGAAGGGCGTACCCCCGATTCTCGGGTGAAATTCAAGTTCAGTAGGGTGGCATTTTTTATGATGGTTTTCTTGTAACCTCTCTCAAAGAGAGTGGAAATGGAATAGCATTCAAGAATGCAATTAATTCCTCGTTAGTTATAGATGTAGAAGACATGAAAACATGTCTGACACTGATGGATTTTGAATCCTATTTATAATAGGTTACGACAGAGGAGGTAGCATGCGAGATTTGATTCTCTTGCCAGAGATTCTTCCCTCGGTAGCAGTAGGGGACAACACGAAGATGTGTCTGACATCGCTCATTCTATTTGTGGCTGCGCAAAAGATCATAGAAAGAATGGGGAATCCTTTGCTTAAGATTAGATTAGCTCGGCAGAGAAGAGAGATTGACCCGAGTGGTCTTGGTCCCAAGGTCCCGAGGTTAGTCCTTTGTGACTTTTTATTCGCCTGTCGATTATTGGTCCTTGAAGGACCGAAACTCATGCGATGAACCTCTTGCCAGAGCTTCTTTTCCTCACTCAGTAACGAGATTAGTTTGCTTTGCTTTAAGCAAGTTACCGTCGAAATAAGGTTTATTTGCTCCGGGGTGGTCACGTATATAAGTACAAGGAAGAGATGTCACGTATAGAAAGAAGAATGTGAGGCTCTCGAGTGTGACTCTAGCAAAGGAACTCAAACGCTATGCTGTCACTCCGACTTTGCCATTGCGTTAGGAAACTTTCTTTCTTATTAGAATAGAAAGGGAAGGATTGATTTCCTGTGTTCCCCGCGGGCTAAAATGAAAATGGGGAAACTCATTATGGCAGGGTGTTGTCTGTTCCAGACTTTATTACTTTATTTGAAGCTGGCATCGAGTGCCTGACTCACATGCGACCTTCAGGTCTCTAAGGAAAGAGGACATACTCCCCGATTCTCGGGGGATACGCGTTGCGGATTGGTTGCGTCTATGCTTCTAATCGCAAAATTCGGTTAGTATTGCAAGATGAAGTTAGTGTGCCGGCCCTACGGCCCTAGCTACTTTCCTTCCTCCCAGCCGAGGGCAATAACCTTGTTCTTTGTTTGAACGAGGAGAACAGCGTTACTCTAACCTTTTAGAGTGTGGATTTCATAGTTGCTATTGGGAGCAGGTTTCGGATCGACACAGGGGACAAATCCACTGTGAGACCCTTACACCAAAAGCGCTTCGCAAACTCAGCATACCCCGAGTGTAAGATTAGAGACTTTGACATTGATATGTCAACTCCCAACTCCGCTAGAGTCTGTTTATAAATCTTGGCGATCTCGATGCCGCATATAACAACATCATCCCCCAGGATCGCATACTTATAAAACTTCTGTCCAGGGTGCACTCGCTCTGCACAATACATCACCAATAAATGGTGAGTAAGAGTGAAGATAGGCCAAGAGGAGTAAAGTAATAACCCAAACCAAACAAAGGCTGCCCTACTCTTAAAGTTAAGGACTTAACCTGAGGTATCTTCTTCAAGAAAGGAGCCCTGAATGGATAGGACCTGAAAGCGCTACATACAAACGCCGACAGGGAATTCTCAAAGAGCTGCGCTATCAACGCACTCTGTAACCCAAGCCAAGCCCTATCGATAGCAGACTTAAGGTCAAATGAGTTGATGATTTTTAGAACGGTTCTGCTCGTTGTCAGGGCAGAAAGTGAATGTATCCAAGTCCAGGCTTTTGTCCTATCCACGTGTGATTGATAAAGGGTGCTTTTACATAGTTATAAAATAAAGAGGTTTAGCACTTTCTGTAGGCTTCATGGTGCTGGATTTAGAGTAATCTCGCGACTCTCCAGCACTCTCTCAAAACGGTATGAACGTTTGAGGAATGTTTGGTTTAAGTCTTGCTTACCGTTTGATTTGTGGCTAGGAAGGGGTAACCCTCTTAGTCCTTATCTGAAGTAAGCTTATTAAGACAGGCCTATAAGCCCAAAGACCTAGCGGTCCCGCCAGACTTGTATAAGTCTGAGTCTATGGCGTATCTCACTGAGGTCACCCTTTTACGTTCATGGACAGCCAATTGGCTCCAGTACGTTAAATGGTATTATACTCAAGCACTTCTGCCTAGTGTACTCCTTAAGGACTTCTTCGATGCACCTGTCTTCACTCGACACTGGAAGGTTAAGAGTGAGGACCCTGAGTTAATCCGATTTGGATTGCTCTGGCGTCTTTACGATGAGGTTGCAAAGAAAGGTCCGTCCTATATGGGTTTTATCCTTGCGGACAATAAGTTAACTCATCCTCTTACTTTACTTAGAGGGGTCTCCGGTACGGAGTTCCTTTGGTTTGCTTCTAGGGCAACCTAGAGCAAGGGATCGTCATAAGACTTTCCTGTTGGTTTTTATAATCAATCCACATCCGTCGGCCATAAGACTTTGGACATCAAGATAGATTCATAGTCCCGAGATGAGTAATTTCCTGAGGAAGAAGGGGAAGACAAGAATGGTTGTTCATTGTTCGACCGTCCAATCCGATACTCGTATTTACTGGCCAGTTCGAGCATTTCCTCTGACCGGACTGCATTGAATCTACTCGACGGTTCCGGAACGAGCAGTAAAGGCAGAATCCCGCGGAAGAGGAAAACTATCCATGGTGTGACCTCTCTGCGGCCGGCACTCGACTCTGGCTCCCACCGAGGGAGCTGCTGTCGGATATCCAGATCGTACGCTAAGGTTTGATCCATTCCGTGGTAGAAAGGTAAAGAGATAGGAGAGTGAGGCTAGCTTTGGGCATCCCCTAAGCCCTGATGTGCCTACAACGACACTTTTAGACCTTTGTTGATGTACATGAATTGTTTTTCCAGCTGGTGGAGCTAAGACAAGAGGCCTTTAGAAAGCAGAGCTATTACCGCTGCCCACCCAAAAGAGCACGAAAAGCTGTGCCTACTTCCTGCCTGAAACCCCCAAAAGAGCAAAGCTGACTAAGATCGGCGGGCTTGGTTTTCATCACAAACGAAGGTTGCATACAAGTAAAGTACAGAGAAAAGGAACGAGGGCAAGCTTTGCTGTACTGGGACTTAGGAGAAAGAGAGAGAAAGCAGCTCCTCTTCCTCTTTTCATCCATTCATCTCTTATCTTATTCCTTAATTCATTTTCTTCTTTACTAGAAAGTTTTTCTCCTTCATAGACTATCTCGCTGTACCGAGAGATGAGCAAACCATAGGGACAGAGCTTAAAAGAGCTGCTGGCGGGCTTACCCCGGATACGAACAAAAGGACGACTGGTTCGCCTAGAACAGGAGTGGGTCGCCAAAAGGAGTAGACAAACTAAGTGAAAAGTCTGTTGAAGACCAGATGCCCTAACGCCATAACAATTATATGTAACAGCACGGCTAGAAAGAATAAATTAAATTGACCAAAAACAAGGACATGACGGAATCACCGACCCGAAAGAGATGTATCGAAGCTCTCAAGCGGCCCGGCCTATGCCGAGAGGGTTACAGCGGGCAATCATTAATACGCCTTGGGGAAAGTCATGCACCTGGCCGAGACGGATAAAGGAAAGATTCTCTCACCGAAAACAAGTAAACGAAATAATTACTAGTGCCCGATCGAAATGTCACGTAAGGTACTGCCGCTCCCGGAAGAGCTAATTCGGATAGTGAGGGAAGAAAGAGAAAGGAGTGGCTGTAATTCGAAAACGGCAAAGAGTGCTTACTCATTCAGCAGTCCTCGGCAAAAGAAGGAAGGGTCCCGGCTGGAAAGTCAAAAAGAGATCAAGATGGGAACATCTCACTAAGCAGTGAGGCATGATCTTACCAAGTCCGTAGCTTTCTCACTCATGCTTCACACAAAATCGAGATGAAAGAAGATCAGACGTTGCGCTGAATCTCCGTATCGTCTTGTCCTACTCTACTTTACTTTTACTAGGCATTGATTCCCATCTCGGTCAATCAATCGGCCCTCCTAGGCGAGGAGGAGCAGCTAACTACTTTCTACATAGCACACGTTCAGGATAGGGGACTTTAGCAAGTACTGCTGTGATCTTTGCCCTTAGCCTAGCAGTAGGAGGATTCTCTATTACCGCTTTCATGTGACCACGAATGACTCTTGTTCTCAGACCGGGAATCCTATCTTCCTATATGGCGATAATCCTTCTAACTCTTTTCAAGTCAATAATGTGTAAACCGATGCCATAGCCTTACCACATCGCAATAGGAGCTGCTATTGAATCTGGTGAAGTAAGGGCTAGGCTGCATCTCCTTGGGCCTCGGTAACAGTTATTCATTCTTCTTCTTTTTGCTCCTATTGTGAAGAGCTTTTTCAACCTCCCCGAGGGGAACCGAACTACTTTTAGAGTGGGGTTACGCCCTTTCCTACAGCCCTTGCTAAAACAAAACCACCAAGAGCTCCTATCCCGGCAGTTCTGACCTTCTTTACCTTATTACTTATCTTATTCCTTACCTTGGATAAGATGAGAAGATCGCAGTCTCTTCTTCCTTGCTTAGGTCTGCTCAGTACAGTATGAGCAAGAAAAAACTGTACTGATTAGCAAGCAGGAAAACTGTACCAAGAATCTTACTCGATCGAGTTCCCTTCTTTTCTCCCTGGGAGCCTACTCCAGTGCCCCAGTAGTTTCTTATAGAGTCCCTGTCCAATTTGTTTGAAAGAAGTATCTTTCTTTAAACTGTCCCTGCTCCTAATGATAAACTGTTTTCCACGAGAGATTCTTTCTTCTTCACTTCTGAACTGATTCTCTCTAAGCCAGCTCGTTTCAGGTGCTTTCATTCGCCCTTATCTTCCTGGTAAGTCTAGTCTACCTCTTCCCTATCTGACTAGAAAACCTTTGCAGTAGAGTAAAGCGCTCGGGCAAGGAAGTTTGAAAGCTGTCCCTTCCCTTAGGGAAGCTAGTTTCTTGCCATCCCATCCAATTTTCTTTCTAGGTCTTCTTCTTTCGAAGTTTCCGTGGATGCAGTTTCTTTCCCTGGGAATGTTAAGAAAGGGGAAGGATAAAAGGCCTTCTCGCTGCTTGTCAAAATGGAACGTTTTGCATTCTTTTGATCTGTCGGCGGAAATAGATAGATTTCTTTACCACTTGCCTAGTATTTTACTGCTTTCCTTTCAAAAGGACTATCCATCTTATGAAAGGGAATACCTCTATTTGAAGTTGTGTATGGGAATCGAAGGGATTAGAACAGAACTAAGCTAGCCACTCCTAGATAGGGAAAGGAAAGGTAGGAGCACGCCAAGAGGCAAGTAGACCGAGACGACAGAGCGGAAGACTTGTAGCGAGTAAGGAGAGAGAGAGGAAGAGAGGGTAGGACGTAGTTCCTGGGATTGCTTTTGTGTGGGATGGTCAGATTGCTCTGCAACTCGGTTCTACCCCTGTCTTTGCTTTGGAAAGGTTCTTGAATGTTAGATTCCCTTTTTCTTTTTGGAAGATATGGTTGCTTCCAAGCCCACCTTCCGCTTGTTAATAGTAGACTAATGGGAGAGAGCCGTAGATGAAAGCCTCTTCCTTAGCGGCCTCCTTCTGCTTCCGCTTCTTATTCTTAATCTGTATGGCTGCTTTGGAGTGACATTAGGCACGTAGGGATATGACTGCCAGTCCAGTTTTGGCCATTTCTATGTATCCAGCCCTGAAGAAAGTCGATATGTGGATGATTTTCAATCAAAGAGGGAAGAAATTTATCTTAGGCCACGGGAACGAGATAGAAGAAGAGCTGCTTTAACGGCCCGCTAAGGAAGAAGAAATTGGCTTCCTTCATTTTAAGATAAAGATTGCATTTCACTTTCACTTTCTATATCCATTTTGAATGGGTAAAAAAAAAAGCAAGAGCTTATCATCACCAGCAGAAAGAGACAGAGACCTTTTCTCTTTCGAAAAGGGACTGAGATGCACCCTTCGTGCCTCATACCCCTGAGGAAGGGAAGTTCGTTACTTGCTTGAAAGGAAGCAGTACTCTCGAGTGGGTACCTCTTGAAAAGGGCCGTCAAAAGGATAGACTGAATTCAAATAAGCCTTCACTTTCAATCCGTTGAAATGTATGGGTTAGGATGACCAGCTTTCGTACAAGAGTTTACCTAGAAAAAACCTGACTGTGAGACCGACTCGGCAAAGAGAGAGGAAAGTCAACCAAGTGTTCAATCTATTAAATAGACTATTTTTCTTTCATTAAAGTTTACAGATAAGTAAGATATTGAAAGGGGCAGAACGCTTTCTAAGCTAGACTTTCTCCTTACGTCCTTCGGGGTGTGGAGAGGATAAATCTCCACATCTTTTGCGATTGGAAAGTGTATTGGAATCAGATTGAAAATCTCAGTAGGGCGACTCCTAATCCGATTCTACCGGGATCAGGAGAATCAAATCACACAAAAAGAAGATGAAATAGCTGCTTATTCTCTTCTCTTGCAGGGGCTGTCGTTTCGGGATTGATGGATACCTGCAAGAACCCCTATTCTCTATTTTATTAGTCTCTTTATTTCCAACTCTTTTCCACATCCTTAATAAGGCACCGAGCTACGAGGCTCAAACATTGAACACAACTAGACAGCACTAATGCCGGTGGTGGTGGGATAGATAGTGAACGAGTTCCTTTATTCCACTTAAAAAGAGGCTTTGGTAATAGGCAAAAAGGCTACTTTCAACTTCAAGTTAGAGCATTAGGACTAGAGCTGGGTGTAACAGAACTGGCGGGGTAAGACGCATACTACTCATGTGTCCTAACTTGACTCTGCTGGCTCTAAAAGGAGCTTACAAAAGGTATTACTTAAGGCAAGGAAAGCTCGCTATCAAAATAGGACTGCCTTACAACTCGAACTCGCTCGCAAGGAAAGAGAAATGGTAGGGATGGAAAGAAGACTATAAATAGAAAAGCATTCCTCGGAGTCGGAGCTAGCACTGAAAATGGATGACACTCTAGATCGCTGGGAGATTATCTAGGCAGGGCCTGGATCGATAGACTCAAAAAAATGAAGAGAGATTTACATTTACTTACTCGGCTGGGCTGGAAATGGCTAAAGCTCACATGCCCCAGGTAACCTACTCCTCAAACCTCAGAAAATGGAAAGGGAGCTCGTCAGGTCAGAGGGTAGCACCCTACCTATTGGTTGGCTCGTATGTAACCCCATCCACCAAGGGGAAAAGGCAACTTCCAATGGCTCGAAGGGCTTCAGACTGAAAGGCAGAAAGCCTGGACCGCCATCGAAAGAGAAAGTCCAACTTCCACTCAAACTGCCGGAAAAGGGGATCCTATCAGAGAACTCAGACTCAGAAAGCAGTTATTACAGCACAGGATTTTTCCTCTCCTCTCCACAAGAGCAAGAACGAAGATAAAGATTATCTATAAGCTCTCGGCTATAAGAAACTGCTTTCTAGCTTTATAGTGGGGAAGAGCCTTGGAAAATACCCTACTAGCTTGACACCCTCGTAGCATACACAGAAGCATCCCAAGAACGAACCTTGTAGTATCAGCACAGAGATAAAGGACAGAATTTTTGATAGCACTGGCCTTCCTCGGGATTACATTACAAGCAAGAGCCTTTCACTGAACAATCAGACAACTTTATATTAGCATCTACCTTTTATCACCCATGTATTTCGGGGTAAGGGGAATACATATATACTTAGACTGCGAGGAATGCCACTACTGAGACTGGCACAAGAGAGAATGGAACTGAAAAAGGCCCTATAACCCGCTTTATCACAAGATCTAGAAAAGGGTTTCTCACTGGATAGATTGCATTTGAGGAACATCAAGAGACTATTGATACACGGACGGATTAAAAGGAATGGAATCAGGTAATCCCCGCAAAGAAAGAAAAGAAAGTAAAGAAGGTAATCCAGTAATAAAGGCAAAGCAAAAAAGGGCAATCAGGTCTTTCCCTAAACCTAACGAGGACAAGACTAACTACTTTCTATAAGGTGCAACCTTTTCTGTCCATGTCCATCTAAGAGCCTATTCGAGAACAGTAACAAGAGTAATGAATGGCGGATTCGCTCTCAAATCGTCCTTCTCATCCTTTCAAAGCAAAGCCAAATCATCGTCCGCATGCGAATCCTTATCCTCAAAAGAGCGTCTTCGTGGTCGTCTCTTCCCAACAGCTTCTTCTATTCTATTCCGAATTCCTACTCC